>NW_010231276.1:0-35265 GCF_000690775.1 Eurypyga helias | reverse complement strand
TTTTTCTCTTTTTCGCCCCCCCCCCCCCCCCCCCCCTTTAATGCTGCCTTGTTGTACTCTCAGAATTCTAACACACTTTCTTGTTTAGGTTTTCACTAGCACACACACACACACACACACACCGTATTTCTTAGCAAAAGCTACAAAAGTTGCTTGAAATTCGCAAGATGTCAGAGTTTAGGAATATATTTTAATTTAATCTCCCTTCATTGGCCTTAAAGATAAACATAAAATTATGTGGGTCTAAGAAATTGTTTCCATTTCTTTACTGTAGGATTGTAATAACTTTTCTGTATCACAAGAGCTACAGTAGTACATGAAAGAGAGATGAGAGCAGTCATCATACAAAAAGGAACACTATGGCAAAGCAAATAATTTTGCTTCACAAGTGTCTGGATAACCAAATTCCTACTGCTTTCACATTTTAATCCTTTTAAAAGAAGAGGCTGAACCCCTTTCTATTATCTAGAAGACCAGATTAAACCCAACAAACTGTTATGATTCTATGGTCCTTAAGCTTATGAACTGAAAGCACTAGGAAACAAGGTATGTTAATAAATATATGTATTTGCTTCAATTAACATAAGATTATAGGTACTTACACAACCCTTCCGTGAATGTGGGGACACATACTTCTGAAGGCTAATACTGCACAGTTTAGCTGTTCTTGTTTGTCCTGGGAATTGAGAAAAACTGCAGTCAAGTATTTGAATAAGTTGGTGTATCTATAAATAGCCTAAGTAATATGAGTGCCTGGTAGCCTGTGTGTGTGAAAATGAAGCACACAGTTTGTAAGAGTTCTGGGACTCGGAATACAAATATTCTCTGTGTTTCCTTCTTTAGTAACCGTCTCTGCTTTGTGTGTGAATTCCCAGTTTGCCAGGAAAGGTTACTAAGCTCTGATCTGTAACAACTAGAAATGATTGATTTCTTCTATCCTTAGATATTCTCCCTAGTCATCTCTTTTTCATTCACAGAGCAGCGAGTTTGGGTGCTATTTATATATTTCCCTGGCAATTGTTTTTCATTTTAGGTTGCTATAGTACTTCACCTTTAATTTTCACATCGCTTTATCAAAGCAGTTCATATTAGTGATATTAATCTGTGCTAATGTAGCACTGTTTTGTGTGCATGACCCAGTAGAGGTCCTCGTTTTTTCCTTCACGTGAACTTCTCTCTCCAGGTCATCATTAATAAATAGAACGTACTAAATGATTTTTCAACTAAGACAAATGGAAACAATTGTTACACATTTAAATAGAATACACATAATTTTAGGGTAAGTCAAACAGACGTGCCGCACACTTTCATTGTCACCCAGGTGGCAGATTGCACATCTTTGCAATTTCTACTTTGCAATTTCTTGTTGGTTAGTAAAATCAATGCTTCTGTAGAACATAAAAAAACCTGCCAGCACATAATCTGACCACTTGTACCTTTTGATTTCTTAAACCATTTCATTTGTATGTAGTTGGTTAGTTTGGGAATGCTCATTAGGTTTACCTGCAAACACACTCACCCACTTCATTGGTTTTCTGGAAGATGTGTGCATCTCCCAGTGTCTTCAAGAGTGCTATGGATTCTGCAGGTTGGCTGTGGCATTTCCAGTTGTTTCTAGTGAGTTTTCTGTGTTCTTGTTTTAAAAAAAAACCCTAAATCCAGCTTCATGCAAATAACTGTAAGAGTTGGAGATGTGACTGAGGCCTCATTCAATATTCTGTCTTTCACAAGGACAAGAGGAAAACATCACTCGTGTGTCAGGGATTAGTTTTGATGTTCAGGAGGTTGGGTTCTCACTGGCTCTGACCTTCAGCAAACTGTTATTCTCCATGTGATTTCTCCCATCTTGTCTGTGTTTTGGATTCCTTTCTTTTAACTTTGTTAGCATGTGACCATATTCTGTGTATCTGTGGGGGAAGGTCTTACGCCAGTTCCAGGGGTTGGGCACGGTTGTGACAGTGACTGCTTTAGGTGTGCTGGTTGCCAGCACAGACTGCTGAGACTGTTCAGCACACGTGTGTTTATGGAGAAAATACAGCTCTTCAGTTAAGCTAGGCTACCCTATAATTTAATTCACAAAATAACGCTACTTGTTCAGCTTGCTTTCAGGCTGATTTTCTTCTTTCATTTGGGCACAGACAGTGTGGTCAGAAAGAACTGGATGTTTTTCAAGTACATATTTTTGGTAAGAAATTTCCTAGCTTGACAAAATACCTGATAGCTGCCTTTTGTTCAGAGTTGAGATCTTGCCAGTTGAATTGCCAAGCCAGTAGACGTTAGCCACTGGCAGTCAACACAACATAATTAAGATGTTAGAATGATGTCAGATCAACACACAAACATCTGACAATGTTGACTGCAGAGTGCTTGTGGTTGTTGTAATCATCATGACACACTAACAGCTAATCTAGGTTGTGTGAGTACACTAAGACTTTAATTGTAAACTGCAGTTTTCTTTTTTGAATTAAAATTGTCAACAAAGATTTTATTTTTATAGTTTACTTCTAAAAATTCCAGTGTGCATTGGGAAGTCCCTGCTGAAGGAGTTATTTAAATACAGTCTGAACTTTATAGTATGACTGTACAGTAAATGAGTTTAAAACCCGGAGGAGTAGCCATGACACACATGTATTCAACTTCCCTTTGTTTTTAGGCAAGCCTAAAAAAAAATAAAATCACAGAATGGTTTTGGTTGGAAGGGACCTTAAAGATCATCTAGTTCCAACCCCCCTGCCATGGGCAGGGACACCTTCCACTAGACCAGGTTGCTCCAAGTCTCATCCAGCCTGGCCTTGAAGACATCCAGGGATGGGGCATCCACAGCTTCTCTGGGATGTGAAGTGCCTCCAGTGCCTCCCCACCATCTCTGGGAAGAACTTCTTCCTGATATCTAATCTAAACCTCCCTGCATTCAATTTAAACCCGTTACCCCTTGTCCTGTCACTACAGGCCCTTGTAAAAAGCCCCCCCCAGCTTCCTTGTAGCCCCTTCAGGCACTGGCAGGCTGCAATAAGGTCTACCCGGAGCCTTCTCTTCTCCAGGCTGAACCCCCCCAACTCCCCCAGCCTGTCCCCATAGGAGAGGTGCTCCAGCCCTCAGAGCATCTTTGCATTTGATTACCAAAATTTGATTTTGGGCAACCATGTACTGAAACACATACAACTTCTAGGAACAAGAAACAAAAGCATATTAAGAGGCCCTTGGTGTTCAGTCAGTGACTTCAGTGCTGTTCTCTTGGGGTTTTTAAGCAGCAGCTACAGGCCTGACTGTGCAATTTCTTTCCAGGCTAAACTGTCATGGAAGGGATTACAGAACTGGGTCCGTCTTGCTCTATGAGCGGACTTTTTCCCCTGAAGAATATTCCTAGCTGGAACCAGAGTTTCCCGCAGTTGTGAACTTTACTGGCACTAATGTTGTATTGTCACTAAAATCAGGATTTAATTTTCTTTGCTCTATTTTCAAGATTGAATTTCATTATAAATTTTTGTACCATCCCCTTTGCTTCCCATTTAAAAGGAATTTATTTATCCTGTTTCTTTAATACATATAGGGTGACTTTGATTGCCCCATGAAAAGCTATTGTGTTTGATGGGGATATCCTTAGTATACTGCAAAATGAGATTAGGTAATTCATCAGCTAAATTAAATGAAACTCTGTATTAATATATAATATAACAAAATTCCTTTTCAGAATTTGCATAAAAGGTGGTCAAGTGTTGTCTTTGAATTTAATTGGGTGTGATGAATTCTTATGAATATTAGGCTGTATAATTTAAATTACTTATTTATAAAAGGCATTCAGCTACAATTTTATTGCTCTGTAAATTCTTGAAACAATATTGTTGACAAAGTCTCCTTTATTACATATACATGTAATAAATATGTGCACCCGTGTGGTATTAGATTCTGTCTATACCTGCTTGTTTTTCCATTCTTAGATGTCTATGTTTGTAATGAGAAATAGTAGGAAAATAGTACTAGTAGCTGTCAGCAGCCTCTTGATGGGAAGATTATTATGCATTAACTTTAAAGAGTTAGGAATGTATAATTCATGGCTTCTTGGTGGATTCTGCGGATCTCCCAGTTGTGTACAGTTGCTAATCTGCATGACATGATGGAAAACAATCTTGGAAATACTGTCATTTAGGTTCGTGGCAATCAAGAAGCTGCAGTTTTAATGCAACTTCTCTGTTTGATGTTTAGCAGAAAATCCTAGTCCTATATTAAAAACACTAAACAGTCTGGGCTTCTTATGAATATTAATTTACCAAACGCATGGAAGTCTGGCATGTCCTTCAGTCGAAAGGATTAGGTTAATTTTGCTTGCTGTGTATCAGAGCACATGGACGTGAATCACTATACGTTGGATTTTGTAGTTTTCTATTTCATACATTTTCTTTTAATGTGCCATGTCTTTGTCCACACGCTAACGTAATGGAGGAAATAGGTGCATCTAGTTTGCCGAAATCGGTTCAGCCATCGTTTCCTCACGAAATGATTTACCTCACTGTTAGCGTGTAATGACTTGAGCAACATTTTATAGGCTGTTGTACATTTTCAGTCCTGACATTTTAAAAAGCCCCAGTTCTTATCTATGACACGTCTGTGTACTGATGCATGGGCTCTTTACTGCTTTTGTAATATTTATATAAAATTTATTGGCAGTAACTGCTCTTACCCAGAGCATCTGCTTTGAAAGGTCTGTGTATCTCTCCGCAGTGACAGAGGGGTTTGTAACTTCTGGACGTTTTGCCACTGCGTCTGTCCCAGCTTTGTCCGCGTTTCTGTCAGCTGGTTTAGGTACTGGTTGCGTGCTTGATGTTAACGTGCTGATTTACATTGTAATTAAGAACGAGTAGGAGGTTATAAGGGAACTCAGAGCTCGTAAGTTACACAAAAATAATGCTGTTTTAAATAAATTTCTAAAGATAATTGAGTGTAAATATTAGAATATCAAACAGCTTGTAGTCCGCCTCTTTTGATGGAAAGCCTTATAATGAGTGTACAGTGTTGCTGTTAAGTGTGTTGTGTGGTAGCTGTGTTTGTATCACATTTCAGTGGAGAGACCTCGCTTCCCATGACTGTTTCATATGTTTTGATGCAAGTTGTGACAGAGTATATGCCCACATACTGAGTTGTATAATGCGGATACCTCATGTTTGCCATCTGATATCTTATATAAAAGCAGAACTGTGTTGTCAGTCAGAATATCCTACATTTCTCTGTGAAAAAAATTAACGGTTTAGCAAATAAGGTGAAGGAAGGAGCTTAGGGGAAAAAATTCCTTCTCCCCCCCCTCCTTGTCTCTTGGTTAAGAAAACTAAATCACAGCAGATGCAAAATACAGTTCAAAGAACACGGTTCAGCTCTGCCTGTATAATTCTGGTGATTTATCTGCAACAAAGCTCCTGCTGAGGAAAACATACACTTGGAGGGTAAAGCAATCCATACAGACAAGACGTGGACAGACAAATTTAACTGGGGCCCAAGCGAGCTCTTTCCCCCGGTCTCTTCTCCATCAGTGTAACTCTCGTTAGCTGAGGCTGTGCTGTCTGCAATTCACTGTGGGGAGCGAGGGGGACACTAGTCCAGTAAGGCTCATTCGGAGTTCCAAGTGCGCGGTGAGGGCTGTAGCTATGAATTTGCAGGTGATTTTTCTCTTATCAAAAAATTTACATCATCCACCTTCTTTATTTGTCTTTTTAGTGCCAGAATGCCAGAGAGAAGCCCATATGAGTGACAGAAGGAGCCAAACTTACAGGCTTTCCATTCATGCTCTTGGCAAGAATTTGCCGTACGTGCTTTTAGTAGTATTGCAGCTGATGTGAGAAGTAGTTTGCTTGTCCATCCACTCTTGTCTTGGACTTTACTACCTGCCTCACACTTGGCAGTTTTAATTGCAACTATTTCTGTGCCCAGGCGAGGAACCCGCTCAGTGCCGCAGAACGCGTTTCAGGAGTGAGGTTTTTTTAACGTCGTCTCCACGTCACTAGCAGGGAGGCTAGTGCAGTGTGAGCCACAGGCCAAGCAAGGCCGCTGGATGGTTCACCCATGCTTTACCTATCAAAGGCTGCTTCTCACACAACTTACTGTGCTGTCATCGTTTTGAAGAACTGGGTGAATCTTCAGAAGCTTTTTGAGTAAGGGATGGTATCATGTAAGGGGAATTATGGTGAGTGGGTTGCCAGCAGGGTCCAGGCTTAGTGGATGATGCAAAATAAGACATTAGGAAAAGCAAATGGCAGGACAGATTGCCTTGGTATTTTCCATCATGCTGTTTGTGTAAAAATGCTGATCTGTCACTGCTGTGTACACTTGCCATGGTGCAGCATCAGAATTTGCCCCTAAGTTCTCCTTTAGTCCAATAAGCTACTCAAATTCTAACCATTTTAGAAGTTTTAATAACTGATTTTGTTCACTGGAGTAGGAAAAGAAGGAAGTGGTGTTCAGGATGCAATTGTGGAATGTGCTGAATGGCAAGATACTGTTTGCTGATAGATGCTTTACTTTCCCATGCATTTTGCAGTGTCAGTGTCTTGATGTTCTCTGAAGTTCCTTATTCTGAAAATATTTCCTTGGTTATAATACATAGACACTAATTGTATAATTTCAGTTTTTTAGTCGTTTGTTGGTGAGCAAACATAAAACCACCCAATCTCTAACAGTGTGACTGGGGTAATTAGTTACAAGTGAGAGATAATGAGCAATTTGAAAAGGCATTGCAGGTTTTTTTCCACCTTTCTCATCTGAAAGCTGTAAGATACTTGATTAAAATCAACTATGAAAGTATATCACTGGAATGAAGCATCACTTTTGTAATGCAGTAGAGTTGTTTGATTAAAAATCACGTGGTCCAAGCTGGTGAGTTTTTTCCCCTGTCCCCTGCATGTTATCAAATGGACAGCAATCAAGGGCTGAAAAAGTGACATTGCGATGTTGCGATAGAGCCATGCGCCTCAGCTCCAGGCTTCCTGGGAATTTTGGGCTCAAGCTCTCAGCTGGCATCAGTCCATAGAAACCAACACTTGGTTCCCAATGTCACTCACAAGACAAGGTAGAATAGTGCCTGTCTCGCCAGAGGAGGTAGCCCATGTGCCTTTGACTTACTCTCACAACTCCTGCTGACCTACCTCTTGTTCTGACCATAGCGTGGATGAGTTGTATCGGCAGTGCAGCCTCCTTCACACCTGTCTTGATCATCTATTCTTACCCTATCGCTAAACTTTCTGGTTGCACAAGGCATTGAATGTTTTAACAAAGAATTTTGCTTAAAAAATAAAATGAAACAATTAGATTTGTATTGAAAAGACTACTTTTTCTTGATAATCATCACTATTTCAGACTACACAAATGTGGTTGTCACTAGAAGAACAGTAATAGCGTGAGTTTCTTTTCTGAAGTACCTCATACCTCATGATATTTTATATATCTATTTTTATGAGATCTTGTGAAGTAGGAAAATATAGTTTCTTCACAGATTATATGATAGAAAAAGGTTAAATAGCCCACAGCCTTATGTGAAGGCTATAGTTGATCTGAGTCTTACGCAGGATGTCCCAGTTCCAGTCAAACGCCTTGAACAAAAAGAAGAACTACAGGTGGGAAAGGAGGAAGGAAAAATCAGGCAAACTATTTACCAAGTATTTTTTCAGGAGGTTTTATTTCTGCTCCAGGTGACACTAAACATAAATCATGAATTATTTCTGGCTTAAAAATGGAGAATATTTTAATGACATACATAAAATTAGCCTACTTAGAGGAGTTAGATATATTCCTGTTATGCGACAAAAGCTAAGAGAAATGAGGCCGCAAAGCAACCCTCCTCTTACATCCGAGATGTAGAATTTTGGTTCAGCACCTGGTTTGTTACAGTGCGTCTGAAGGGGTGAAGTGTTGGTTACTGCCCGCTGATACATCTCCTGGCCTTGCTGAACCTTCCAGCCAGAGGAGGGGCAGAGGCAGGGTCTGACGCTGAAGCCATGTTGAAGGCTGGAAGTGGAAGGGTAGTGGCACGTCTGTTTTATGCGGAACTTTAGCCTGAGGGGAACTAAGCAAGGACAATCTGCAGGAATCATCTACTTGAAATGTTCTTGGTCTCGGAAAGAGAGGAGACTGAGCATCCGAGACAAAGCATCTGGCTTGTATGAGAAATTTCTAGGATAAGAAATGCTCTAATGGGAATATTATCTGAAGCTCAAACAAAATTGAGATGTTGAAAAATGTTGAGGTCTTTGTGATGAATTCCAAAGGTGAATGTCTTCCTGCCCTAATTTCTCTTATTTCCTGTTGCTAGAAGAAAAAATGTCAAATGGGATGAGGTGTATTTATGTAGCCTATGTAGCCACAGTTGGCATTTTTAGAGTCACTAGATGCTATTTAGACTGGGATGACTGAAAATGCTATGGTCTGTGCTTATGAAGGAAACATTTTTGGCTTTTAAATCTGTGAATCAATGAGGAATTAAAGAGATACTGGATTAAATTCTAAGTTTGAAAAGGTTTGGTATATGCACATATGAGTGGCACTGGGACAGAAATCAAGAGGACTGGAATAGCTAGTTAGCTGATTGAGCTCTTCATGGAGTTCACCTTCTATACTCCAGTTCTGTGGGATTTTCTTGGGATCTTTGGTGATGGTGGAATAGACATTGGAAGTAACACTTTTTTGTACACCAGCATGACTCAGGAAGGGGAAGCAAGGGGTGATACAACTAATAGATCTTCACAGTATTGTGTGTTACCAGTTATTTTTACAGATGGAATAAAAATGTCTTTTTTGTTATGTTTGTTTCTCTGACAGAGTTATCATCGAACCAAGGGAGAATTTCTATCTTAAAGCCACTACAGGAAGGGACACTATAAAAGGTATTGTGTTTCTGCGGTTGCTCACCAAGTCTTGCGTATCTTGCTGCTTTATCATTATGAATGTTCTTAAATCGTTGTCCTTTTGTTTTTCTTTAAATTATCTTTACACCTCTCAAATTCATGAATTTGCTTTTAAAGTTTCAAAGCTATTTGTAGGAAGGAGTCTCAACAGAGTTTACGTTGTATTTACTCTCTGCTTACCTCTGTTACTTACATTGTCTTAATAAAATGAGTTAAAAGTGCTTATTACAGCTGGAATACAATCCTATTGATACGGTGTAGGGTCTTCATTCTGATATAATAGAGGGAATTTGTTTTAAACATTTGAAGTGGCAGGACAGTTAAAGCAAAATCATTTTTTTTCCCCACTCAGTACAGTGATCAGTAGAATGGTTATTAAAAAGGGATGTTTGAATAGGAAGTTGGTTCTTGGAGCAGATCTTCCATGATCTGGAAGAAATATTTCTGCTTCCAAATAACTGTAATTAGGCACTAGTGGTAAGTACATTCCTGGAAAAAAGAAATATTATTGATGAGCGATAAAAGCTACAAAAAGCATTAAGATTTAGTCAAAGATACGGAAGTAGGATATCCCTGGAAGGCATGAGGTCAGTGTCTAACTGTAGCTATCTGAAAGAAAATGATCTGTCAAGAAGACAATTGATATTGATCCCCTAAATCCAATACTTTCCTCAGTTCCTACTGATTTTCAGGTCAGGGTCAACTTCAGCCCTTTAAGCTGTAGTTTAAATGTGGTAGTTCTCCAGCTGAAATGGAGGCTTATGCTAAGGTCAAATTCAGAACAGGTTTTATAGGCAGGAAAAGAGGGATAGGGTGAAGGGGGAATCCCTGTGGTTCAGCATGGGTGCTGGGATCTCAGCAGTTGCAAGGTTACGGTGACACATCCCACCCTTTCAGCTGCGTGCAGAGCAGAAGGGAGACGCCGTCTCCCGGGGCCGTGGGTTGGCATAGGGCTGCTGACTGACAGCAAGCTGCTTGACTGTGTCTTCGGAGCCACTGGTGGAAGAATCTTGCACAAAGATTTCCCTAGCTGATATGAGAAACAGTCAAATTATTCTAGCTGAAGTTTTCCTAAAAGGAGAAATTCAACCTGAAGGAAAAATCTAGCAGGGAGAACTTCAGCCCAAATGTATAAATTTTGATAAAGCTACATACCAACGAAAAAAAAGCTGTCATAATAAAATAATGAGTCCTAGTTGTGAAAACTGCTATTTGCAGTGATGTAATAAAAATCACTGTTGATAAATGTATGCAGACTAAGCACAGCACTGCGTTTCTCCATGCAAGTGAAGCCCTAAATGAGTGAAGAACGCATGAGTCTGGACTAATCAATGGGGTTACTATGGCATCTTGATTTAACCAGTGATACGAACGAGATGTCCTGGACATGATTCTCTGAAGGCTATTTTGGCTGTCAGTGTAACCCCAAAGAAGCCGATATGCTTGGCTAATAGAATAGAAAATGGTTCTTAGTGATAAAGGTTTCTGCTATGAAGATTCGGCAGTGTCTTCCACCTGAAAACAGGTAAGTTAAATTGACAGTTCTTGTGACATTGTTTCTGCCCCTCAAACAGGCAGCAGCACTCTGCAGCAGGACATTTTTGCAATGTGTAACAAAGACTGTTCTGTTGGCAATGTTGAAGAGATGTTATGTGCCAAAATCCATCATATGGAATGATGAGGCTCTCTGAGACTATCATTAAAATGTATCTGTTTTTCCTGCCTTTATAAGTTTATGCATGAACTGGGTGATTATTCAAGACATTAGATGAGCTAAATACTTTTATTTTACTCAGATATTATTTATTAGTTCTCAAATGCATGTTTTCCTTGTAACACTAAAAAGCTGTGGTGTGAATCAGCACAAACTTGGATTGTATCCTAAATTTACAAGGTTAAAATGAACTTGGATTGCATTTTAAATTTACAGATGCTGAAACAGTGAAGGGTCTGTCACTGCCATCTTTGAATCTGCACATACAATTGCAGAAAACAGATCTCTAGCTTTGGTCTAATGGAGCAGGTTTACTTAGTGCCTCAGGCTTCCAAATTTAGCTTGGTGAAAAAAAAATACTCGATTTAGAGTGAGACAGATGTTACTGAAGAGAATTAGAGCCTAGTGGGCCTCATTCCGTTTCTTTTCTCTTTTTGTCTTGCTTTAATCTCCTCTTCATTGATACTGTTCATGGTTTAAAGCACCATCAGGTTGAAATCAGATTGTTTTTAATGAGAGAGGTTGAAATATGGGAGAGTAATTCAGTAGGATTGGTTGGTAAGCAGCTAATAAAATTGATTTGATTTAGTAGCTTCAAGAATTAAACATGAATATTGACAGTTTTTCCTTCCTGCTTGTACTAATGTTTTCTGTTCCCTGGTGGGGCAATAGAGCAGCCACACAACCCAGGGGATATGACTGTGAGAGTTAAACACGACACACATTTAGAAAAACCAGGAGAGGGTTTTTGTTTTGGTTGTGGGGTTTTTTTTTCCTCCTGAAAGCAGTAAGAAAACCACAGGGAAGATGCTTGCTCTGAACACTTCAGAGCTGGTTGTTTTTTTTTTTTTTTCCTAGCAATGCCAGTTTGTTTATTGGCATAAAATGCTGTGAGAGATAATAAGTGTTTGTTTCAGATGGGTTAAAAGACCTATTTCCTTTTGATGCATTTATTTGCATTAATCTTAAAAGTAGTAATTGGAAATGCCCTCATAAACCCTGGGATTGGAGCCCTCGAATTAAAAAACATTCATTATTACCCAGGAATGTAGCTGTGCCGTTTTATTAGCCTTTCTTCTCCTGTAATCTACAGATCTCATTTAGCTGCATGCAGCCCTGTTCTTTTGAAACATAAAAGGAAGGAAATCTCTCAATAGCCTGAAATCAAATTATCTCTCTGTGTTCATCTACATGTAAAACACCCAAGCCCACTTCTTTAAAGAAAAATAGTCTTACTGATAAGCAAACCTAGATTGTGTGCTTTGCATACACGATTTAAGTGGGTTGGTTGGTGGTGTTTTTTTTTTGGTCTGCAGAATACTATTTATAGCATCAATTAACTCCTCATGGTTGGGATAAGTCATTTGACACATCTGTTGCTGAGCTTAAACACTCACTGTTCTGTAAGGTCACAGCTGGATTTTTTTCCTCTCCTCTCAAACTGTGTAGTGAAATGATCGTTTTCCAGCCACTGGCAGTTAGTTGAAATACACCCACGACCGACGGCGTTACTGAAGCATTTGAAATAGATGAGGTAGGGCCGCCCAGCTGCAGAGCTAACCTGGTTCCTTGCTTGCCATTCTGTTACGTAGTTTATGTTAGGAGATAGGAAAGGAAGATTATGGCCGTCTGCAGGATTTTCCAGCCTTGCTGGGATGTTTGAGTTACTCCATTTTGCCAGTGAGAACTGGTCTGGCTATGGAAATTGCTGCCTACCCACTGACTCTCTTGTTCCTGTATTTTGTGAAATGGAGATGTAATGCTTGTAACTAGGTGGCTGTTTTCAGCTGCAGTTCCCCACATCCAGACAGTTTGAGGCTGCGGTCCTGTCAGTAGCTTTTCTCCTAGAATGGAAGCCCTTTTACCAAAACTCAAAACATGTAGAAGCCAAGAAAAATGAGGATACTTGTGTATTGTTTAGTGAAATTTTTAAATTATTCTGTGGAAGTAATTCCATAAGGTTATAACAATTTGTTGATGTGATTTGCTTATTTATGCCCAAACTGGATTGTGTATTCATGAAGCTTTTATATACTAGGGGGGTAGAACTAGGGAGTAAAGTTATGAACTATGCTGCTTTTGATCTTTTTCTCATTGAAATAGCCCTGTTCTAAGAATAGGCGTATTGATTTTTGGTGGCTGTGCTTGCAAGGCAGTAAGGAAGTATTGGTGTTGAAAAGTAGATGAGACCCTATCCATCCCTTCCTCCTATGCAGACAACAATGCACTGATGGTTAATTCAAGGCCTGGATCTATCTAGCATTGACATAAGCTGCACTGCTTGAAGGGGTTTTTCCCTAGCTGCTTGGAAGACAGTATTCTAGTAAAATGGTTACAGTGGAATTTTTCTACTCGATACCAGTTCGCAGAGATTGCCTGTTCCTGCTCGCAGCGGCAGCACAGTGGCTGAGGTGTCTGTTGGTGTCAGTGAGAATCAGATTGGGGTCAGGGGAAGTGCTGAAGCTTGGTATGCCGAGCTTCTGCGAAAAGGGGCTGTGAGAATACTTGGGAACCTGAATATACATGAATCCGAAAGGGACCACAAAGTGCAATCAATTTTTAAATAGAACTCCTTATTGATTGCAGTGGGGGCGACGTTTGAAAAATCAATGACATGCAGCAGCTTTAGGATGCAACGACACGTGTTCTAGGGTGTTAAAGTGATCGGCCTGTGAACTAATCACGCTGGTAGCAATCATGTTGGGAAAGTTCCAAGGCAGAAGAAAAGATGTCCATGACTGAGAAGCAGCAAATTTACTATTCATATTCCAAAAGAGATAGCAAAATACAATCTTATTCATTGTAGGTTTAACTTCCAAATTGCATTTTATTTCTGTAGGAAACCCAAAAATATAAAGAAAAATAGAAAAATTTCTGGGGATAGGTAAACATAGGCTTGTTCATGACAGTGTACGCTATTAAGCAAATGAAGTTTTTGAAATCTTCAAAATATTCTGATTTTTTCCATGAGATTTGTACACACCGTTCAGCTCAGTGGTTACTTCAGACCTGGCTTCTTGATATGGTGTGGAGGGGAGTTCTGGATCCCAAATGCTACCCAACTAAAAGGAGATTAATAGAAATTAAGTTGTTTAACACAGTGATTCTCTTTATGTAGGGAATGAAATATTAATGATGCTAATATTTTCATGGCTGAGTTGACACTCAGAATTAATGCTTATTGAGATAGAACAATAGCAAGGGATTTTCACTGTCACATTCAAATTCAGCAGGTGTGTACTACAGTCAGAATTCAGCCAGCTCTACCTTGTTCAGTCTTTTGATAATTACAGGATTTTGAAAAAAACCATTCCACCTAGACACTCGTGTGAAAATAGATGGGGAGTGTTTGTTTACACAGAGAATGTACAGTGCGCAGTGTGAATTTATAGACAATCACATACCCCATTAAACCTTAGTGTGGACACTTAGGAGGTGTGAGGTAACGTGATGCCACTTTGCAGTGCTGTTTTATGCTTAATTAACACAAACACTGATCTTCGAAGGCGGTGTGGCATAACGAGTGCTCTGTGATGGAAGACTTCAGCTTACCCAGTGTAGACGAGCTCTTAGGTCCTGGAGAGCGAGAGCTTTGCTTCAGAGAGGTGCTGTGACTCTGGTCTGGTCTGTAAAGGATAAATTTCAAGGAGAACTGAGAATTTTATAGATTGGATAAAACTAATAATAAAGTAAAACATTCACTTCAAAAATTGCTTTTGTAAAACTCAGTGCAAAGTTTAATACGTTATTGAATTATTTATGCTATTATATGTATGCAGTTGTTAGAAAGGTTTCTGTTTTGCTCTAATTTATTTCTCTTTCCACTTGGGAGTACATGAAATATATCTTATTAGGGAAATAGAGCTACAGTATAATTAAAGCTGTGTAGGCACGCTGTACTGCCAAGCCCTGAAAACACTGAATGAAATTTTGGAAGGAAAACCCAAATAATTCCTAGTTGCAAACTGCTGAAGCGAGGAATTGTTACCAAAGGGAAGCGTAGAAAGATGACTGGTGTCGTTTCAACATGCACAGATTAATCCAAGAGAGAGATTGTATTAGACAAAAGAAAATTCTGTATTCTTTTTTATTAAGAACTGTATGTTTTCTAAGTTAATACATTATTATTTCAGTGTTTTTAATTAAGAGGTTAATTGAAGTATTGGGTTTTAAATGAACCGGGAACCACTCTGGTAAGATTGGAGATGCTATGGTGCTACTGGCCAGAGCCAATTCTGTAGTGAGCAAAGTGCTGGAACCATATTGCACGTACAAAGATGTATGTGGCTGGATTCTTGTGTTGGTGTTGCCAAACCCAGATTGTAGTATGATAGTCTGCAAATTTATTTGCAGAATTTATATATTTATACAAAATGATGCCTGCTGGATGATGGGATGAAGTTTCCTACTGATGTAAAACCTCAAATATTACACCCTGGCATTTTTTCTGCATTAATGGAACTGGTGAGCTACAGTGTTCATTGCTGTGTCATTAAGATCTAAAGTTCCTTCACAAGTTTTTCTGTTAGCGTTTCCTTTGCCCTTGTTCCTTCCCTCGTTTAAGCCTTGTTTCACAGGCTGCTTCTGTCCAAAGGAACAAAAAAACCCTGACCAGCTTTTTTTTTGTTTCTTTTGACACCAACACAGTCTGTCTGTCTGTGCCTATGAGAGAACTATATTGAAATAGCTTTCTTTGTGAATTCCTCATTGCTATTCATTGGTGGAGATTGTCACGTAAGGGTCAAATTAGAACTCAGTCAACCACAGCAGCAACGAGAGGAGCCAGGCTCAGGACAGATTTTGCCATAAGGTCTGAGAAGCAGTTTATTTGGAATTTGTGACGTGTATCATATAATATTTTTTATTTTACGTTCTAAAGTGCTACACTTTTTTCTGCAGAAAATTAATTATGCTTCATTTATTCCTTCTGGTTATTTACTCGAGAATTAGTCTTTCTGTCACTCTGCCTCCTGACTTTCGTCTTTGGTTGTATCTTTGCACTGTTTTGTTACCTCTAATAAGTTCTGAGCATAGAAATTACTTGAGTTAGTTTAAGAAAAACACGTTTTTTGGCATAATGGTTCCATGCCCTTTGAGACTGGATCCATGAAAAGAAAGGATCAAATTTCTGGTAATTTGGCTGAAACACAAGAAATTGTGTTTATGCTGGCTTCAGGAAGGCAGACAGTACCTGGTCAAGCATAAAATCTGCTGGGGCAAAGTTACTCTCCAAAAATGTTCTGAAACATTTGAACCAGCAACAGGAGTTTGTACTGGCTCTGCATGTCATGCCATGTGGTTGCAGCATTTTTGATGTGGTAGTAGCTTAAAACTGGATATACTCCTTCAGAGACCCATGCCTTTGCGAAATGGATTCTGTTCTGTACATTCTCCAGCAAAAACAGGTACTAAATTTGCAGTCGCTGACCCAGAGAAGTCTTGGTGGTAAATGTTTTAAGACAAAACAGATCGGAGATTTACCGAGCTACACAGGTGACCTAATATCCCAAAACCTACTTTTAGGTTTGGTTTCGTATAGGATTGGATTTCAGCTAGGCAGAATGAAGTGGCTGTAAGCTCTTGTGCAGTGTGCATCTCAGAAATGTGAATGTACCCTAACAGGTACCTGTGAAATGATTTTGAGCCGAGTGGGGGCTTGTATGTCAAACGTGGGGCCTGCCAAAGCAATTGCTCTCTTTTCTGAGAGTATCGGGTTAAGTTTTTTTAAAAACGTTTTGCTAGAATATCCAGTTTTGTAGCATTTAAAATCCTCATTCCAGTCCAGAGTTTCCTCCTGATTTAGGACATTAACAGTTAAGTCTCACAGGAATATGCAAGTATTGATCACTGGCAACAAATCATATTAAGCAGGGATTTCATTTTTTTTTTTCCCCTTTAAGAGTCTCAGGATTGGCTTCTCTGAATGTTGTTTCTTTTTCCTTCAAATTAGGAGGAGGAATATATATTATACAATGTGGTGAGGACAGCCTGGCAGATGACTGTGTACAGAAGAGGCTGTAATACTTTATGAACTAACTCTGTCTTCTCTTTCCTCTCTCTTGTAGCTGGTTCTGCTTGAAGCTGCTCTCCTGCTTTCTCTGTGCTTTTCTAGCCTTAGTGGGTGATGCCACAGGAGCTCTAACATTCAGACCCCAGTAATTCACTAGGTGTGTATCGCTTGGTTTTCTCTGCCTGCTTTCCGATGTTGCATGGGGGTAACAGTCACTTTATGCTACTCATCTCTTGTGGCACTTCAGGGTGAAAATACAATTAGCATGCGTCACGCTTCAGTTCCATAGATTATTTAAGCCCCATTTCTGCTTTTATTCCGATGGCTTTCTTCCCTGTAGAAGCACATAGCTACTGTTTCCATGCATGCTCACAGGCCTTCATGTTTGCTCCTACAGCTGCTGATTTGCTCTATGTACAAGCTTCTTGTTGCTCATTATAGTGCCATCTCTTGTCAGCAGGACCTAGTGGACTTGAATTGGGCTGGGAGAGAGCAATAGGGGGACAGCTGTGCTCTGTATTCAGACTGTTGGACCCAGGAAACCTCCCGTGTGCCCTGAGAGCCACTTCCCCTCACACTGAGAGGTGCCTCTGCAATGTTGTGTAGCTGACTGGTGGACACGGCTCTCTTCAAACACAGCTCAAGTACCTGATGGCCTTAGGCAGGCAGAATACTTTGCAAAGTGCAGGGGATTTGAGGTTCTCCAGGACTGTTAGGATTTAGGTGCCCAAATCTCACAGAACTTGACCCCTCCAATCTCAAGGGCTCTTTAAAAACTCTTGACTATCAGCTACATCCTGTATTAACACAATTAGTGTGCAGAGTTAACTCACTGTTTTGCAGAGTACCAGGTGACCCTAGGCATGTCAGTGCTTCCAAAAGCCTTCACACTTGGGCATGAGCTGGGGTGTTAGTGGTGCATAGGACCCTCTTTTTGGGCGGTGATCTTCATCCCTATTGAGCACTTAAGCTGTATTGACTTACAGGAGACCATTTGATGCATTAGTTCTTCATATGAACAGTCAGAAAAAACAGATCGTCTTTGCTCAAACTCTAATGCAACACTAATATATTTAGAGTCACGTAGGCAGGAGCGAGATTTGCTGCTGTCAGCGTAGCCTTTGACACTCTGTAGGCAAGTGTTTGCTGTGTTTAGAAGTGTAGCTGAAGGAATAATCTTTACCTGGCTGCTACAGGTCTAATATTTTCATTTACTTATACTCTTTTCAATGTGCACTTTAATTTATTTACAAATGGTAGCAACTTGCAAGTGGCAGCCTGAGTAACCAACTCATGAGTCAGTACTTTTATTTTTCTCCTCTAGTCTAGACTGCTGATAATGTAAATTGTTGAAACCCTGGGTAAATAATTGGGAGTGCAATCAACAGCAAGCAAGTATTTATCTGCTAATAAAACATTTGAAATGCAGAAGTCTGTCTTTGTCCAGCAGTTCTTAAAAGGCAGTTATTGGTCCTGCTGTTGTTTCTGCATAGCAATTAGGATTTTTATGGTCACTAATTGTACATCTGAAAATTTATACAGTTTATTTTCTGCCTGTGTTTTTCTTTGCACTGAGAAAAGAAGCACAATAATTATGGTTGTGAGGAGGCTAACATTATATTTTCTGCATGGAGATCTCTGTAGCTCTCCAGAGGTTTGTACCATTTTTAAGAACCCAAATTTTCTAGGTTCTGTCATGTGTGGCATCAAGGGCTTATAGCTCATTAAGGATTTCCTGAATGGGTTCTTTGTCACATTCTCTGAATGTGACTTGAAAGTTATATACTAGCTCAGTCATCAGGTGTGACTTAGTATTAAAGCTCTTACCACTTCAGAATCTGTATTAGAGGAGGTGCTGCTCAATTGTTCATGCTGCTATTGGTAATGCTTTTCCGTAGAACAGAAGCTCGCCTTACATACTTGCCTTGCTTCCCCTATAGGGAACTTGTTCATTTAAATTTAGTTACTGTAGTTTACATCTTGTCATCTTCTTCCTACATCCCTACTTGATTCACTTTTTAAAATTAGTCAGTGGAAGTATGTAGCCTCTTGGGCACCCCAGAGATAACAGCTATGTCGTATCATAGTCGCATGTGAGAAAGAGCTGTTTGAGCTGCAGACAGTGAATTGGGGCCAAAGATGGGCCCCTGTGGGGTGTGGCTGAGGGAACTTCCTGCTCTGCAGCACCTCTGAGGAGCCTGTCTCCATTCAGCCATCCCTGACCCATCCGGACTCTTCTCTTGGGCCTGGAGCATCCTCTCATCTGAAGTGTATTGGGATCTGTGTCAGTCAGGCTGTTCCTCAGCTTTAGCATAAGGGCAGTGGTAATTCCTAACCAGGTAGCTGTCTTTAAGGATATATAGTTAGAAATGCCCCCCACCCCAACCCCCCATGTATGTTTTTCCCAAAACATGACTAGTGCCTGGGTCTGTGAAATCCCATTTCTTTCACACTCCCTCGGAGGAGTCTGTGAGCGTGTCGGCACTGCTGGGAGGAAAGACAGCAAACAGAGCCGTCTCCATCTGTGCGAAGCAGGGAGGCGCAAAAGCAGAAACGCCCAAGTTGGCTGCGCACAAACCAGCTTAGGTCCAGAAAGGCTGGTGGTGTTTATGTGTAGCTGTGCCAGGGCTAAACCATGCTGAGATGTAGCAGGTGAGTCACGCAGTCCTGCCCTGCGCTGTGCAGGCTTCCCTGAGTCCCACTACCCTCGCAGGGGACTGTGACGCTCCTTTGCAGAAACCAAGGTACTCTCTCGAGGTTTTATAGACACTTAATAACCTAGCAAACAAGGTTCCGAGTGGCAGGTCTCTGACAGCCTGGTCTGTAGTTGACTAGTTTGCGACATCTGGAAAACCTTTTGGTGGTTTTTGGTTTTCTTTCAGAATCTCGATAAAAGTTACATCAGTGCATAAATGAGAAAAGTCACTTTTGCTTATGGGTCTGAAAACATGAAAGGCGCAAATCATGGTTGCATGTAAACATTGTGAGATGAATACATGATAATCCTTATCCTGTTTCCAACGTGGTTTCTTATCACCCTCATTCCTTTCAACAGCAGCTCCCTAGGAGTTAACAGTGAACCACAGAGCTTCTGGCATGTTATTTCCCATGAGATCAAGGTGTGTCTCATTGGGTTTTGGTCTGTTACTTCTGCCCCAGAGTCTTCTAGGCCTGGTGGATGATTTCATCCATGTGTGAGAAAAGAAGGGAGACTTTGTGCCTGCTTATCAGTTTCCAACAAACTGTGTGAAAACATGCAGCTTAGTATCTACTAATATCCCTCTTTTGGGAATGTAACAGTATATGACGACGTTAGCATTAGCTACCAAAGACTCAGCACAGGAGAGAGACCTGATAAATGTTACGGTCATGGAAAACTCATCAGTCGAGAGCATGCAACATCTGAAGGCACTGAACGATGAAATGCAAAGCTTCAGGAAACCAGGGTTTGGTACTGTCGGCGCTCATGGAAATCCTTGTTGATAGATGGAAAATAAAAGATCCCTGGCAGCAGGAAGAATCACTCCCAATTTGCACACCAAGGGACTGTTTATAGGGATGTAACTCTCAGTGCAGAATATGAACTTCTCTTGAATTACAGGAGCTGGAGAAAGTTCTGCCTCTGTGCTCATCTCAGAGATGCTCCAAGTAGTTTAGTAGTAAACAGTAGTATACTAGTTACTTGTTTAGCTTTAGTGAAAGAATTCTGTTGCAGCCACCATTTAAGGTTGTATTATGTTGCTGATTTTATACTCTTACGAAATCATCTAAAATAGGTTCACGTTACAGATCTCTGGAATCAGTGGGGAGTTCTGCTGCATGCGCCATACTGACAGAGATAGGGTATTAAATGGAATGCTTCATAACCCTGCTCGAGAAGACATAAGGCAGAATATATATCCCATCTAGCTGGTTTCTGAGTGGTTTGCTGCACTGAGACACAAGCAGTCCTGTGTGTTTTCCATGGAGGTTGTTTGATTTTGGCTTTTTCATTTGCATTATTAGCGAACAGCTGCATGAAGGACTGTTTCATTGGCTACCATGCTGCAATCATCAAGCACATTTCAACTGCAATTGCACTGTCTGCATTTAAAAATGTTTTCCTTATTACAGTGTACTCCTCTGATTAAAAATGAAAACTGTTTTCAGCTACTGTCTGCTAAATTTGGGAGGGGGGTTCCATTCACTTGGAAAAAATGGACACAACTCTTTTCTTGTACCATTAAGTTTCTGTCTTTAAAAACGTTAAACTTCTCATGCTATTAAAGACAAAAATTCCAGGTGTCTATAGTGAGAAAGATTGTGTTCCTCATTCCCTCCAAAGCTGTTTCTTTTTTTCTATATTTCTTTTAAGTACATTATTATTTGCACAGTGAAATTAGCTCTGCAAGAGGGATGAAAACATTTGTCAGAGCCATTTTAGCAAAAAGATCAAAGGCATTGAATATAAATTCTCTCCTAAGGTGAGCATATGGGTTTTTTTCTTTCTTGAACAGGAAAGCCTTGGATTAATTACTTTTAATTTAAAATCAGATCAGTGGTTGGAACGGAAGTCTTCAAAGAGCACTGCAGTTTGCTTCTTAGAGTGAACAGTATTTTCGTAGGGTGACTAACAATGTGCATTTTTATTTTTAACCTCTGACCTGTGCCCTCCCCACCCCTTTACCTAACCCTTTCCATTTGCCCCGGTCAGTTAACAGGCAGGACCATTTGAAACCAATCATGGATGACTATGATATCAGGTCTGCTGCCAGCATTTTAGCATCCGTTAAAGAGCAAGAAGCTCGTTTCGAGCGGCTTACCCGTGCCCTTGAGGCAGAGCGGCGCAATGTCTCCTTGCAACTCGAGCGTGCCAATCAGCCAGCAGACCGAATGAGCATTTGCAACATTGGCAATGGTCAGCCACTGGCAACCGCCTGGCAGCAGCTTGTACTGCAGGTAACAGCCTGCTCATTTTACCTGTTGCTAGAGTTCACCTGTACCAGAATTTCCCATTCCAGAAAGTCAAGTGCATCTTGTTTGTCATCAGAATGTTGTTCCGTAGCTTGTCTTTTGATCCCCCAGCGTTGGTGTGCTTCATGGATTGATTTGGAAGCTCAAACTTAACAGTCTAGGCTTAGAATTTGCTCTTACTTCCTCTTAGCTCATGGGATACTTTTAAAAATGAATGCATCCTTGAGTATTCAACTCTAAAGAGAGATCTTCACACCCTCCCCTAAATCTATGCACTCGCTGTAAGTATGGTGATGTGCTGGTGATTGAAAAAGAAGGCTGAATCATAATCTCCATAGCAAACAAAATTTCCATTAGAAATAGCTGGACTTTGAATAGAGGGAACAGTGTGAAAAGCAGGGATTACCATCCTGCAAAGTCTTATTGTGTGTGTGGGGAGGACTTCATAATGTGTTTCTCATGTTTATTGAATTGATAGACTTTATTTTAATGATGCAAACTGGTTTTGTGGTAGCCTTAGATTTCCAAATACTGTTCTGCTTGATATGTGTTCTTCAACTGTTTAAATGTGCAATGATAAACTACTTACATCTCTAAATTAGGTAAGCTCACATATCATTCTGACATGCAAGGTAAGTCATGCAGAAGCAATAGTACCGTTTGTAAAGGTCTGTTTCCTAAGAAAACATTGTGCAATTCAGAGAGAAACTCCAGGCTATGGGGATTCTAAAAGTTGTTTCCCAATTATACCAGACTGTTTTACAACTATATTTGCATTGAGCTGTATTCAGGCGGACTTTACATGATATTATGTTAGCGCAGCTTTGCTGTTGACAGCTGCCATGTTTCTGTTTGTGTAGATGCTTGAATTTGGGACCGCGTGTGAAAGGAGCAGTCGGCACTGGTTACGCTAGAAGTCTGACGGTAGCTAGTAGGAGCTCTAGGATGTTACCCTCTGGATGAGCAGCTGGGCTGGGGAGATGTGCTTACCTATTTTTTTATAGAAAAAGAGCAAGTTCACCTTCACTTTTTCTGAATGACTTCGTGCAAAGTGCCTGATTAATAGCTCCAGAATGAAGTTCCTTATTCAGAAAACGGATGAAGCATGAGTGTTCTGCAGTGTTACGGCTTAAAGGTCTAACTACTTCCAAGAAAATTTAATAAAAGTGCCTAAGTTACTGGGGTCTACATGACTTGTAGGGAGCAACAGCCCCCGTAAGTGACCCCAGGCTGAATCTGTGTACACTCAGCTCGTTGCCACTGGGTGAGGGGAGCCTTAGTTCATAAATCCATAGTGTTGAGGTTTTCAGAGTAGCTTGTACATGAAATGAAGTGGTTGAATAGGAACTTTTATTAAATGTACTGAGGGCCAAATTCCTCCCTGACTTCTTACAATTAAATAGTGTTTACGTGAAGGATGAAAATGTACTTTTTAGACTTACGCAGAATATATAATGATTTAATCTTTTCTATATTGCATTTCATTGTTAAGAGCACACAAGGCAGAAAGTACTCTGTGATCTGCTGTCTGTAAGGATTGCTCATGCACTATAATGAGATGCAGCTCTCTCCGAAGCTGTGTTTCAGTGAGGAGTGACTGATTTCTGCTTATTACCCTATTCAACCTTTTGCTGTAAGTAACATTCCAAAATAACTCAAGTAGTAGCTTTTCCATTTGGAAGTTGCATAGGTGATTATATGTAATCTAGTTATTCTGAGTAGAATCTGGATGAAAAATGAAGGTCAATTCCATTTTATGAGAATGCCAAATAATCTTAATGATCTTCACAACCAGGCATCAGTTTTCCTTGTTATTTGATTGTCCAAGTGGAATCTGTCAATGGGATTTGTTAGGGAAGTGTGTACAGTAAGAATCTCTCTCTGTGCATTTTTGTGATATATGTTCCCCAACTTATTCCCTTCTTAGAAAACAAAATTAAAGGGTTCTTTTTTAATTATGATTTTCGAAAAGGAAAAAGAATATGTAAACACTGAGCCAGAAGTGTAGCAGTTTTCTGATGTCCTCAAAAGGCGAAATCAAGGTCTTATATGCAAATTTCTTATGTTTTCATTCTGGATTCTTATTTTTTCATTCTCGATATTGTTTTGCAGGCCATTCTTTTTTTAAAATTATTATTTTAATGTCAACTTTAAATTAATTCCATAACAATAGCTCCTTGCCCCAGACAGCCATCATATAGCTACTTCCTTCACTTCACTTACAGGCAGGTGCTGCCTGTTCAGTGTGTTGTCCCTCCAATAGACATTGGCATGGTTGAAGTCCCCCATGAGGACTAGGGCTTGTGAACGTGAGCTTGTGAACGAGCAGAGCTGTCTGTTAGTGTGTATTTGTCTTTGTTTCTTCAATTTTTGCAGTTAGGAATGTAAAAAGGGTTTGGTTGTGGGTTTTTTTGTGGGTTTTTTTTTGTTGTGTGGTTGGTTTGTTTGTTTGTTTTTGGGTTGTTAGAGTATCCTAAGCTGTGTGAGTTTTAGCAGTCTCTGCCTTTTTATCAGTTTACCGATGTAGGCTTAGTCCAGTAAGCTTCTAAGTCACTGGTGAGTAGCACCTATCATGTGTCTTCTGCATGTTAAAGCATCTGGTTGACAGTGGTTTTTACAAGCTTGATAAACCTTAATATTCTTCATGTGTGAGGTATGTAGTTTAATCTACCTGGTTCTGATTCAATTCCTTTCAAATCAGCCTTCTGCTGCTCTCCACGCTGGGAAGTGGGACAGGGGGGAAGATAGGGAAGTGCATGTGTAGAGTATGTACCGTAATGGGCTGAATGCACAAAGCTGTAATATTATCACTGGATAGCTAACCATTCAGAGCATAACTTTTTAATAGTACAGAATATTCTTCCTTTTTTTTTTTTAAACTTTTATTAAAACATGAGACATGTGAAACTTATTAAACACAAGGCCACATCCTGAGTTGGTTTAAATTGGCATGGCTCCATGGGTTTCGGAGCAGCTCTGTCAAGTCTGATCAGCTGGGGAGCTGAACAACAGCGTTTGCATTCAAAGATTCCTTCCCCATTGGTACACACTGACGATTTCCATTCCTGTTAATGTTTCAGTACCAAAATAAGGTACAGCATTCAATAAACCTCTGTTGCCAACAAATACACTGTAGCAGTACTTTGACTTCAGTGATTTTGCAGTGACTTGTAGGGATTTGAGAGGCGTTCCTGTTATAAAAAGGTAGGTGTTATCCCCCTTCTTGCAGGTAGGAGAGCTGTGGGATTTGCCAAATCTCACATGGTATCAATAACAGAAATCAGCTGCTTACATGCTGGTGCAGAGTCTTATGTATCAGACTGACTCTGAAGCATGTAAGAAGTAACATAAGTTGATCTGAGATGACTTTGTGTTAACCAAGTCATGCAGTAATTAACAGTCAAATGAAATACATTTTTATTTCCATTCTTTTAGGTTCCCTGTGGTGGATTTGTTGAGGTGGTTTTGTTTGTTTTTTTAGATGTATCATCTGGTACATTTGGCTAAGGAGGTATTGGAATAGATGAAACCCAAAATGGAGATTGTGTGTGTGCGTATATGTTACTATGATATAGATATTCCCACATGCTTTTTACAAAGCCTGTTGTTAAAAAAGCTTGTCAGCATAAATTCACTCTGGTGTACATTTTTTCCTTAGAATGATGTTTTTGTTTAAAACCTAGTGGTATTAAATTGGTGGTTTTGTTGCAAGTGTTACAGAATTCTGCTGTACTTTATGGAATACTTTTTACACATCAAACAGTGGTTCCTATAAGAACGAAGCTCCGTTACAGTCCTGATGCCGCAGAATCCGTAAAAGCTGCCGAGGAGTAAGCAGTGACTGAGCCATGGCTACAGGCTTTGTGGTAGGCTTTCTAGAGGTCTGTCAGTCAACAGCATGTGCCAAGAGACATGTTTCAGTGACTCGTTTCTTCCCCTAAAAGGAGTGATAAAATAGTTACTTTTGTTTTCAAAAGCAAAATGCAAGTTTTGGATCCTGTTTTGACTTTAAACTACAATGAAGCCTTCACTGATAAATTCTTGACTCAGCGTTAGAGCAGCAGCTTGAAAGGTTTCATCCTCTCAATCTGTTGTGCTTTTTCACACCAAGTAGGCATCAGGCTTGCTTGGATTCATAATGGTACAGTGTGCATGTCTGTTGTATGGGCTGAAACTTGTAATAATCAAACCCAGCTGAATCAGCATGATGTGATACCAATGAATATAGCTTAATATCTCGTATTTATGTAGATACTACACCTAGTAATACACATTATTATACGAGCTTGTCACTTGTAAAACCAGCCCTGTGCATGATTGTGCAATTGGCAGTAGTTAACATGGCATGAATATGGTGTTGGAGGCAGAACTGAGCTTGTTTGTACCTTTTGTAATACTGTGCACAATGATTTGGTCCCTTAGATGTGACTGAGACAGAATTCTCTGAAACAGGGCTTGTGATTATGCCACTTGTAAAGGCTTATTAATGATTCCCCGAAGCCTGCTCTACAGTCATTTTGTACTACCTTAACTCTTTCACTACAGATTTGGCTTATTTTTTTCTCTGTTTTTCTTTAAACTATTTGAATTCTATGTTCTTTTCTGTTCTTTTCTAAATTCTATTAAACTTTATATTCTTTAAAGAATATAATTAGTGTGATGACACGTCTGGTAAGTTACACTATTAGAAATATATTTTGTGTAAGTCCTATCAGTGGCTTGTTCCCCCTTTTACATGGTCATCTGAAAAGCGGTAGAGTTAGAACCGTGCCGAACCTGTTGCTTCTGACCTAAGGAAATACAATAATAAATTGTTTAAATACAAGTCAGGAAAAAACCAACTTCAGTAATTAAAGTGATGATCTTTTAGAGTTAGTCTTTTTTTACTGCTACCATGATTATTCATTTGTTAAGAGGTGTGGTAATAAACACAGGCTCATAATTCTCTGTCGTGTTTAATCAGTGTCCTACCTCTGTAGCTGGCAAGTGCTTCTTTCATACATTTCTCCAGGTCTGACATATGTTTGACCATGCTCTTTCATATAGTTTTGGTGCAGATGTTCCCTAACTTTGTGTTTAACCAGTTTAATAACAAAATAATGTCAAAAGGAAGGCTGGGGGGTGGGGGTGGGGGGGGAGAAACTTAAAAGAAATCACATGCTGGTTTTGGTGTGGGTTTTGTTTGGGTTTTTTTTTCCTATTAAAACTCTTGCCAAAAAAGACCTGCAAACCCCCTCCCTACAAATAATACCCCAAAAGGCCATCTTGAAATGTCAGAAAGCAACCAATTTAATAAAATTAGTTTTTTTCTTCTCTTTGCAAATGTGATGATAGCTGTTCAAGGAAAACCAGCTTATGGAAAAAAGCTACAGAATATTTTCATAGTTACAGTTTGGATCATTTATATTTCAACTTCAGTTCCAGAGAAATAACACCTGTTTAAAAACTAACAAAATATTTTCCTTTTTTTTTTTTAAACAAATACTTTGTAGCCATAATTAAGCACCAATATTCTTCAGTCTCTATGTTAATCTGAGGTACCTGAGACTTCTGCCAAAAATCACATTTTGTGAATTGAGGGTCAGTTTCAAGTGAAAGGTGAACTCTGAAGCACGCCAGAACACATGGCGAGAATTTAAAAAAATACAACAAGATTAGTTCAAATTGCTTTTCTAAGAAAATACCATCGAGTTAACCTTTCTGAGTTACAGTTAGGGCAACAATAACTCTTCTGTCAGTATTTCATTACTTTTATTTAAGATTCTCTGCTCCACACTGACATTGTGCAGACTATTAGAATATAGATTGTTCCCAGTGCTTTGATAGTAAGAACGTGGGTGCGTTGATATTGCCTATGTTTGAACATAAGCAGGGAAGAAGCAGAAATAGATTCCGAGCTGCACTGAGTCATTGGCTCACCTTTTTTTTTCTCCATTGCATACAGAATGCAGTTCCACCTTTGCGTGTCAAGTTTCACGTAATTCACCTTTGTAGTGCCCCTTGGCTTCCTGTGTTACTTAACATATTTGTTCTCATATTAAGGAACTGACGGCATGGAAAATTACCTTTTTGTTGCCTTACAGGTAAGGCCAGGTACAGGCAACAACGCTGTCAGTTCATGACAGTTCCCTGGTGTTACTGTGCTATTTCCTCTTACAGTGCCATATACCCAGGAAAAACCTGACTGTAGATGACCCACACGTGTTCTACTTCTGCTAGTACTGAGCAGATTGCAAAATGTTGGAAGAATTTGTACACATGGCCCTAATTCCTTTATAAAACTGGTTGAAACCACTGAAACCTAAGTTCTGTTGCCAGGGTGGGGTGTGTTTTGGTGTCAAAGTCACATCATGTCTATCCCCAGCCAGCTGCTGGTGCCCTGCTCCCAGTCTCGGTAATTCTGCCCATGTTCTTTCGGCCTACGGATCGCCGCGCGGTTACGCGTGCGCTAGCTGTGCCCTCGGCCTGATCCTGTACATGCAGTTCGTATGGGTAGGCTTACCGAATTTCTAGGCATGACCTGGGTCAGGTTTCAGCTTCTGCATATCTGCAACTATTCAAAGGTTCCAGGAGGGGACCGAGGGGGGAGATTGTGGAATATGATTCCCATGGGAGAGTGAGTTCTTAGATCAGAATTCAGCGTGAGCTGAGAGGTGTTTGCTGTACCTGGGAATCCCAGCATAGGCAGGAACTAGACCAGAAGCTGTTACTTAGCTGCTTTTCAGCGGGATGTGTTCCCCAGGCATGAAGTATGATCCCATCCATGGCTTCCGCTGTGTTGGAGATGATAATAGTCGAGTTCAGCTTGGAGGTTGGAGCTTTTGCTGCCTTTTTTAGGGATACTGTCCCATCTCTGTGAAACCATCAGCTCCTGGTTTACAGTGAGAGTCAGGAGCTTTTGCTCAGCAACAGTGGCAACTGGAAGCAAGGAACTCGTCTTTCTCAGGGCTGTAGTACTGCAGCTGAGAACAGCGTTGCTAAACCAGGCTGCTCCTTACAGCAATGCAGCCCAAGCAGTACCTCTCTTGGAATTACTGCAGGTGTTTCCAGTAGAGACTTTCCAAACTGACAGTATGGCATGTTGCACCACTGTGAGCTCAAGGAGCTTCCACTGTTTGCCCTTCTGCTGGGATTACCCAAATTCCAAAACAAATCCTAGCACCGGCTTCCTATATTGCAGGAGGAATTCCATAGCACAAGGCTAGCAGAAAAAGAGAGTTTGCACAACATGCATCAGGGTATGTATCATATGAGAGCCTCTGAAAGATGGACTCAAGTAGGATTCCTGCAAGAACTTATGTTTCCTGGTTCTTCTGCTTCCTGTTATAGCTTCTACCCTATGATTATTCTTCAGTCTTTATTTAAGGCTTTAGATGGTAAAAACATAGATAGAAAAGTGAATGAAAATATTAGCGTCAATTTCAGCAACAACTAAGGAGATGTGACCAGCTGCATGGAAGCTGTAAAATTCTTTCCGGAAGAGATTTAATTGATAAGCGAACCACCTAAACTCCACTTAGAGTTATTTGGGACTCAGATCTGCTGGCATTCAGCAGAATCCACTCAAAATCTGATGCGTTATCTGAGAAGTGTTGGTATAAAACTATCAGCAAATTTAGATTAAGAATTAGGTCCCAAAGGGCTCATTAAAAATAGAAAAAGGGAACCCAGCAACTGAGAAACTGACCCTCCATCTGGTAAGGAAAGAATTATTTTATTCTTTGCAACACAATGATTTGTTTTTTCCAGAATTTAATTACATACTCTTTTATAGTGTTGCACGTTCAGGTTGAAAATACATCTTTTAGCTCAAAGATGTATGTCTTGGCAGAAATCTCACGTTCCTCTCTGTCATCACAGTACCTTACTTTCATGTCTCACACTTTGTCTCTTAAGTATGCGCTCTGCAACTTTATATGGTAACTGTGAAATTCCAAAGTGCCATCTAATGTTTGTCAGCAGGACAGCAACTGGTTTATGCTAATAATTATAGCAGTGCAGAGCAATGACCACATTTACCCTAGGCAGCTCAAAAATGCAGTTTCATTGGCCTTGAAAAGTCTCAACTTCTTTTGTGTAATTTTTATTGAATGAGGCTTTGGAAACAACTGAAAGGCAAGGATTTTCTTATTGTGTTTGCCAGGTTTTGTGAAAGAATAATTTTCCACCTTTCTTGTCTGGAACTGTGCCAGGTTTAAATTTAAATTACTTAATTTGAATGACAAATTCACAGTTTCATAATAATTTTCCATGATCTTAGATTGCTTTACTAATAGAAATATGTGTTCTTCTCCAAGTCCATATAAGAGAAACACATTAAAAATAAATTGTTTGCTCTGTGTACCTTATTATGTAAACAGGCATCTAGGTTGTTCTTTGCATGATGTCTCTGAGTATAACTGTAAGTAATTATTAAAAATGTCTTAAACCAGCATAATTCAAATGTAAACATGAAAACATCAGAGAGTAATATCAGGTTTAATGGGACTTAAAAAAAAAAACCCCACACAACAAAAACAAAACCCAAACAACTTTCTAGTCACATTTACCACATTTGCTTCTTGATAATATGAAAACATTTTATGTTTTAAAGTTGTCATTTATTTGTCATATTCTGCTGCTGGTTTATTTCTCAGCTCAGAGAGCAGAACGTGATTAACTGTACTGCCTTTTTAAGATTTTTAATTCTCCTACAATTTAGTTCCCAAGCATACTACTGTACCATACTACTGTACTGTTCAGTAAGAAAGACTTTAAACCTTCACAAAACCTTTTTGCAGTCTGTTTCTCAGTTTTATTGAAAGACTTTGTTGCTAATACAGGCCTTGATCCGTACACACGCCAGCGAGCCAGACCTTTATCCCTACAAGGCATTGCACAGGAGTCGGTCGGTCTTTGTAAGCCTCTACCCTTGCAGATCCACATGTAGCTGTGAGAATGTTTTGCAGAAACTTTAAAACCAAGAAGAGGCAAGGAGGCAATTTCCTCTTCCCCCGAGCCCTTTCAGCTTTGGACCTGAAGGGTTCAACCTGGTTTTTAAACCCAAAAATTGTCCACAGTTCCATTTCAGCTGTTTCCAGTATCTATAATAAGCTCTTGTGAGCTAATGCTGAAAGAGCCCCAAATGAATGCCGGGTTATGATGGCATTGATAAATTATGGAGCCTTTTGCTAGTTTAGGCCATCTTATTAATGGTTCAAATTATGTTTTCACCTGCTTTGTCACAAGTGTGGAATCACTCACTGAAGTCATCAGTGTGAGTGAGAACAGGATGACATGGCCAGCCTGAGGCTGCCTGCCAGCCATAATTAAAGCCTTTGATTTAAATAAATGTCACAGTTTGGTCTTTATATAGATATTAAAAACAAAACCTAAAACTGCTTCCTTTTTTTTAAGCTACCAAATTACTAGCTGAAGAGAATATATTTTAACCATAGTGGTGGTGACTGGGAAATGCTGTGGAATACTGTCAGAGTTCATTTTAGGGACTTAATCTAAAATGTCTCTTTAGCTGCTGGCAGAGTGGCATTTTTAGAGTACTGTAGTTAAAGATTGAAAAGAACTATAGTCTCTGTGTTTCTAACCCATGTCGATTAGCTCTTCTTCCTTTTTGGAGTCTTATTTTCTCTTCTTCCTTTTTGGAGTCTTATTTTCATATGAGATCTTAATTCCCTCTTCAGAAAAAAATCCAAACCAGCTTCTGGTTCTGGTTTGAGGTGAAGAGTAATTCCCATAAAAATCAGTTGATCGTACAGACAGCTATCCATCCAGTACATAATGGCAAACCACATTTTTGCCCTCTGGATAAGAGAATGATATGTTAAGCTGGTATCTTCTGAGCAAGTGATTGTAATGTGCAGCTTGAAATACAGCACAAATCACCTGGAAAATCCAGCAACCAAAACTAAAATCTAAGAAATGAAAAATCGTTAATACTGTGTCTTTCCTTCCTGCGTTTCAGTGTCTTTGTTTTCCTTCCCAATAACTACAGCATGAAATTATGGTCACAGTACCAACCTTAAATCTGATTTGTTTTCCTTGCTGTTGTCATTCTGTTATAAATGTAATGCTATTTTCTTTTTTTTTTTCTTAAACTGGAGGAGATTTTTTTTCTATTTTTATCCCTGTAAAACGTAGTTGATTCTTATCTAAATGAAGCTGCTGGGAGGAAACATAGGTCATTCATTCAGCTGTGACCTATATGCAGTGACATCCCGCTTCCTCTGTCCTTTATTTCTAATGTAAGCAGTGCTGTCGCCAGACTGTCCTTGTCCTCATCCTGTCATATGACAACTTGGATGAAACGGAGTTGACTGATATTAGATGTAGCAAGATGGAAGCTCTGTTTGTATACAAATGAAAATCCCCTCAACTTACAGAAATGCCTAATGGTGTCCCTCTCCAGAAAGTGTCTGCTTCCTCTTTCCCATACTGCTCTTCAGCCTTGTGATCCTTCAGACCTTTTCTTTAATGCTAGATTCGTAAGTCGGGCTGACACATGAAATCATCCTCCATTTGTACACAACTGCTCCCTGACCGAGGCAATCTGGCTTTGTCTCTGTTTCTAACCTTGCAGTGTAAAAGTAAAAAGATTGTCAAAACCACGTTGATGGAAACATTAGAAATATCCTGGTGGATTTGTCCTACCCGAGTCATGCCACCCTTCTGGAGCAAGTTCAGATGCTTTGAAAGGGCTTGTGTAACTTCCCAAATACATTTTAAAATGATGGAAATGCAAACAGGAGAATGCGAATTGCATCTTGGAGGTAGAATGTTCTGCTTTCCTTTATCTGTATTAAAATCATCACGGTAGGGCCCACTGACACATCACGGTGTACTCTCCTTCAGTTCTCTCTCACCTTGTTTATTTGCTGCACGAAATCCACAGAACGACAGTCAGATACGCTGGGCGTGGAAGCACTGGTAAGGACACAGGCTAGCTGCGTGGGAGTTGCCATGGGTGATGGTGCTGGGTTTGCCTGTGTGGTTAGCTGGGGTTCTCGATTCATCTTGTGCCGCCTTGCTCTGTTGAGTTTATGGAAGTTACATATCGCTGAGGCCATATGTTATGTTTCCAGGCAGAGCTGTAAACCATTTCATTTTTACTGCCTCTGAGAGCAGATCAATCTACAGTGCAGTGCTAGTGATGGAGAATTTTTTAAGGGTAATGGGAGAAAATAAAAAAAGAGAACTTGGCCCAGATACTACACTACTCCATCTTCCAGGGAATTATATCACTTCCTATCTATAAATTTTTAATTTTTCAGAGAGAAGAAAGGAGGTTTTCGCCTTACTTTTGCAGCTGGGAAAAATGTGACATATTAAGGAATTAAGGGTCATTAAAAAAAGGGGGCGAGGAGGGAGGTTGTGATGTAGTCAGCAGTCTGATACTAATGGATAGAGTGTTTGCTGCCAGAATTTGGAAGTGCAGCACAACCTTAGGAATCTAATCCATAACTCTTATTTAGGTAATTAGTTCTTTTCCTTTAGCATTGCCAAATCCCAGCATTCAGAATTATATGAGCTGGTAAAATACTGCAGGCAGCTAAGAAATAAAGGGACTTGAGATGTATTTTTCTTTTTCTCTTTTTTAAAAAAAAAAGTTGGCTTTGAGTCAAAGCATGTTCAAAATTTGTGTTACAATCAGAAGGCCTGCAAGTATCTATTATCCTTTTGAAAGGAAAATAATGATTTTAAATAACAACCTGACTCCAGAAGGTGGGACTTCGAAATTCAGCACCGCTAATCTTGTGTGGCTTGCACCAATACCTGTGGGTTTACGACATGAGCAACTTCTTATGGGAGTGAGAATCGGTGAGTCCATCCCGGGAGGTTTCCAGTTTCGGCGTTTTGCATGCAAGGGCAGCTCCGTCAGTGCCCTGTGGATATAGACTTTATAACGTTCTTTTCTTTGACAGTGTGTAAAGGTCTGGCACGCATCCACGTGCATGCCTAAAGTGAATGGTACTTCTCTACGCCAGCATGGCCTCAACAGAAGTTGAGCTATTTTAGTTTGTTAACTGAAGAAAAGTTGGAGAAGGAGAAGGGGAGGGGCAGTGCTGTACAAAAGTACAGGAGACTCATACAAAATGTGTTCCTTTTGCTTTGGCCTTTAGGTATTTTATTAATGGCCCCACTACCAGTTGCCTCTAAATTATTCCACTGTAGATAGAGCGTATTTTTTCCCTCCAGTGAAGCAAATACTTTGCTTCAGCTGAACCTTGTGGAACATTTACTATTGCCCCTGTCAACCTTTACGGCATTTATTTTTTAAACAAATTAGGATCAGAGTTGGGTAACCAAGTTCTGCCCTGTTCTCTGCCCCTAAAATACAAAGTCTTTGCTCTAATACTCTGCTGGAATGCTGACATGGGCAGGAACAGGAAGGCTGAAAGAAGGATTAAATAGGTCTGAAACTTTCCTTCTGGTCTTAAATGTCAGTGTAGGAGAGGAGATGCCACCTTGTCATGTTGATCTGGTAGGATTGATGTTAATTAACATGTTAATTACATTGGCTCTGGAAGCATGTTTTAGAATTTTCAGGGAACCTGACGCTAGGATGAAAAGGCACTTTTATGCAAAGGTGTCTATTGTGGTAATTAAAGTAGATTAAATTGTGATGTCCCTTCCTTTCTGCTTTATAGCTGGTCTCGCTGTCTCCGACTAACCCTGTTTTCCAGGGATAGTCTCTAATTTGATTCCAGTAGCTTTCAGCCCCTAATAACCATTGTTCAGCCACCAGCTGTTACAGCGGTGGATTTATTTATTGCTTTGGTTTTCTGCAGGAGCCCAGCATGGAAGAGGGCAAACAAGCGTTACCCTTCGGCCGGTGACTCGGCGCTGGGGGAGGACTTTGCTGGCCGCGTCTCAGCCCTGGTTAACCGCTCCCAGCTGAAGGGCAGGTGTAGGTTCCAGTGCCTGCTCAGCGGCACCTGCCCGTGCTGGGGAGACGGTGCCAGGTTTAGTTACTGATGGTTTACACCTACCTAGGCCTCTTTGTTCTAAGGCTTGATGTCTTAATGTATTTATACATACATACCCTTCCTGCACTGTCTTGAGAAAAGCAGAAAGAAGGATCAGATCCTAGAAGAAGAATCACGGGAGGCTGCCCTCCTGCCCAGGGATCTCATGGAGGTTCTCAGCCTGGATGCCTGGTCAGAGACTGAATGTTAAAAGCTGGGTACTTCCCATTCACCGGCAATAAACAGATGTGAAAACAGTGCTGTGTCATGCTGTCAAGTCCCAGGTTTTGTTGCAGAATGTGGTGGATGCAAGGTGTAGCACATCTGGCAGTCATTTTGGTAATGAGTAATTAATCAAGCCAATCTTGTAGTGAATGTGGGACAGGTTTGTGGGCAGGTGAATGGGTTTAAAAAATGAGGCCACTGTGAGCTGTAAGCTTCAGTGTATCTGTAAGGTGGAAAAGGGAGGAGACTGTGATGGAAGATCATCTTTCTCTGGCGTCGGTGCGTTAGGGCTGGTATTAATCTCGAAGCGAAGTGCAAAAAGTAAGCAGCAAGAGCATTTCCTTCCTTGTTGGAGCTCCCTGGAATTCAGGAGGGAACCGCGCCTCGGTGCCGACGGTATCAGGCGGGCTTGCTGTCTCCGTCGCCAGCAGGTTCACCGTGGGAGAGCCGCTGGAAACAGTCGTTGCACCCAGTGACACTTCCCCTTTGTCTTTCGACCCCAGCGGGCGCGATCGG
>NW_010231275.1:0-8539 GCF_000690775.1 Eurypyga helias | reverse complement strand
TTATTTTTATAAATTTTGGAATTTATAAAAATATGAGTTATGAGTTTATAACAAGATCAAGCTATTCGCCGAAGCAGCAAGGGGAAAGTAAAGTTTTATGACCCAGCCCTAAGTGCACTTAAGCATAAGTGGAGTTCAGCTCTTTCAGTGGGACTCTGAAATTGCTGAACAGGAATACAGTTTCTTTTAGGCTGCTAAATCCCTTTTTCAAGAGGAGTATAACTTGCATATACTGTAGGTTGGTAACTGCGGTTTTCAGGTAGTTTATCCTTCTTCAAGTTTTGACTGCATGGCTGCGGAATGTTATTGATGATTCCCCCAGGCACCCTCCCCCAGTACTGAAGTTGTTTTGCCACCTTTCCCAGTGGCTCTCCTGGGTTTGAAGCATGAATTGAATTCTATGTGCACGCACACCCTCCAGTGGATGTTTTACCACAGCACAGCGTTTGCACTTGTTTATAAAGAACGGTTTTGTGTTTCAATCCACAGTCCTGTTACCCGATAAATTTCCATCCACTGCTGTGCCCTGTGTTCTCGATCTTAATCTGTCCAATTACCAGGATGCTGCCACGTCAGTAACATGCAGGCCCTTCGGGGCTGTGGTGAGTGGCCTGGCAGCCAGACCTGGTTCCATAGACAAATCCTTTTTTGTGTGTGGGTAGGGGTAGAAACTCACAGCGCACAGCACTTGACACCTCAGTGCCGTGCTCCACTTGATTAAACATCTCTCAGGCAAACTGCAGCAATGGACAGAAAAAGCTCCTTCTTCCCTTTCACAAAAACCTTTAAACTTCCCTTTTGAATAAAAGCTGATCTGCCAATTTAAGTGGTACTATCTTAACTAGAGTATTCACTTCATCTGCATCCTGCAGGAACCTCCAGAGTCTGTCATACACAGACCTTACTCTTACCCATTCACGAGAATGATGTGTGACAGCATTAACCCTTTGACGATGGATCTTCTCAAAAGAAGAGAGGATTTATGTTGGCTATGATGTCAGGTCAACAAAGGCAGTAAACCAGCAAGTGCAGACTTTGGATACCATGTAAGGTCAGCGTCTTGCAACACTGGATTGTGATCGTTGGATAAAAAGAGGGAGCTGGTGTGTGTGCGTGTGCGTGAGGGTGCATAGACTCATAAAATGGAATCAGAATGAAAAATGTGTTAGGTGGCCTGGAAACAACCCAGTGTAGTTGTTTTGGGGTTTGGTGGTGGGTTTTTGGTTGGTTGGTTGGTTTTGGTTTTTTCCACTGTCCTGTAGAGAAGCCCAGCTTTGTAGAGAAAGTATGTACTTATTTAATTCAGGGAAAAATAGTGATGTTCACCTTTTCTTACTCAAGTCAGACTTGGAGACTGATACAGCTGGAAGTTTATTTGTGCGGAGTTGGAGAAGAAACAGCCTGCCATATCCAGGTTTTGAGAAGTCTGGAAGAAATCAGTAGAGACTCAGATGGTGGGGCTTTCATACAGCTTTTCAGATTAAAAGTCATCTTGCCCTTTGGTAAAGCTAAAAGTTCTCAAGGCCCCAGCTACTGTTCTTTAGTACACGGAGCTCTCCAACCACTCTCAAATATTTTTGTATTCTTTACCCTGTAGTACGGTCCTCTAGGAATGGTTAACCTAGAAAACTGATAAATCTAGCAAGCCATTCCCTAACAATTTTGCAAATGACTCCTGAGATCTCGCCCATTAGAAGACAATTCTAGCAGTTAACCACGTTTGGAACCTGTTGTGCAAAGTGATAGAGAAACTAGGGAAACACAAGAGTAGCTCTGGCCCTACAGAATAGCAACATTAGCACATCCCTTTCCTGGGAGACAGATGCTGTCTGCACCAAAACAACTAGCATGGCGACTCTTCCTGTGGAGTTTTCAAAACCAAAGTGCGATGTGTCACAGACTATTACTTTCTGTAAGGCACTGGATGTGATTCTCCATTTTCTTTGCAAGACCTTGGAGAAGATGTGTTATGTTTCCAGGTGTCCCAGTTTCCTAAGAAAAGAGTCCATTTAATATTTAATTACTTGAGGCAGGCTCTGATCTGCCAGAGTTTACTGAAAGCTGTGGGGAAAATAGCACTGCAGGGAAATACTGCTTTGTTGCTATGCTGTCCCTTAGGTGTCTCATGTTGCCCACTGCTGGAGATAGGATGCTAAGATAGGTGCATTTTTTCTCTGATGTGCTCTGTTTCTGTACTCAGTTAATGTACATCACCTAGCAGGTATGAGGTGAAGATTTCTCTGTATTTGTACCATTGACAATTTCTTCAAATAAGGTGGAGAGGTGCTTCAAAAGCAGTATAGAAAAATCAATTGTACAATTGCTAATGAAAGAGCAATTCCAGATCCTAATGTCACTTCTTTTTGATGTCTTTCCCTTACACCAACTGCTGACAAAGTTAATGTAAGAAGAGTAAATTTCCCGTAAACAAACATGATTACCCAGGAATTTGGAGGCAACTGAGCATGCAAAAAATGCCTCCTAACTCTTCTGTACTTGTGTATTACTTTCTTTCTGTGCTTTGGGAATGACAGGATACATGCCCTGAGTTCTCCAAGCATGTACCCAGCCCGGAAGTAGGTGGAAGTCTGGATAAGGGACCCTTCCTTTCCTACCCTTGTAGCTAGGAACATATGAGCACAAGCAAGTGTAGGAAAGATGCAGCCCCCAGTAGACTTTCACTGGGGATTTTAGGGTGTTACAAGAGCCCTCAGCACTGTGTGGGTTGTGTCCCATGAAGCAGGCAGAGCTGAGATCTGCTGCCAGCACATGCCAGCCGTACCCGTAGCGTACCATTATCAAAGTGGGCAGAGCAGGCCAATGAACTGTTTTCCCAACCAAAAAGTAACAGGACTAGAAATATATTGAGGGGCCAAAGTTGGGAAATATGGAAATTGCCAGGTTGATAAAATGGGGCCCTGTGATAAAAAGTACATGTGCAATGATGCAATTCAGGATTGTATCCTTCATAGCAAAAAAGGGCCCAATTTAGATGACAAAAGCAACATTTTCTTCTGGTAGTCTTTGAGTTTCAGGTGTTTGACTTTGTAAACATAAAGTTTTTTTCTTTGTTAGATGGTGTTTTTAATGCATAGATTCCTGGTTCTACAAAAAAGTAAAGTGTCTCCCTGCTCTCTCCCTTGTGTCCCATCATCTCAGTATTGATGTCATCAACAAGCACCATTAGAAAATCTATCACTTGAGCTAGTCCTGCATGGTAGTCATAGAACAGCATTCCCTAGGTAGCCAGAGTGTAGAGGAGGGGAAGAGTCTGTGTCTTACCTTCAGTAATTTTTGCTTCCAAGAAAGAAATGAAGTTATGGACCAGTGGGGAGGGGGATTTGTGAGTCCTGAGGATGTTCTATTTTTTCCCTAACTGAAAAACCAGCACCGATAGCTTTCATCTGATTGCAAGTTTTTCTCTGAATTAAGCTGGCTGCAGTTGCTGTGGAATGGTGCTGTTGGTCTCTGATGTGGAATGCTGTGCTCTAAGTGTCTTCCCCACCACCTGGCATCAAGTAATCCTTTCTCCCCGCTTGCAACCTTTCTAAGTGTGTTTGCGTTTATTTCCTTAGGTATCAGTCAGCTGTACTAAATGGCCTGGTTCTTCCTCTATCTGGATTTTGAGGACAGAGTTTAGTTTGTGTCTAATTTGCAATTGTTCATCCTCCTCAGCAGAAGTGACTTTCTAGTCACAGCTTCAGATGATCTGAAACCTTCCTGGAGAGGAACGCTGCATACCATGGCAAAGGTAGGCCTTTTGTTTCCTCTCAGTACCTTCTGACACCCAAAAAGGGACATGATCCTCAGTCTACAAGTACCTCGTGCTTTTACCAAAGATAACACATTACAGGTAACAAATGTAGACTATTTCGGAACTTCTCTCTGTCTGCCTTTTTCCTTCCCTAATTTACTTCTCAATCCAAGGCTAATGGAGAAAAAGCAGTACAAGAAGAGCCTGCCCCCAAGGAATTAGATGAGGTCTGCTCCTTAACTGTGACTGTGATCACATGATTGTCACATGAATAACGAGTGGCTTTTCCAACAGTCATTTATCGAGGAATAAAAATGTTCTGGGTGCAGGGAGCCTCGTGCATACCTTTTTCATCACATGTAATTTGACTACAAGCCAACTGCTTTATCCCATAAATATGACAGGCTAAGTGATCCTTCCTTGAGCTCTCCCTTCTAGGAAGTGTGGCTGCATGGCAGTGATCACCCTTGAGCTGGCATGTCCCTCATGGTTGCTTCTTGAGGCAGAGAGACCTTTTGCCAATGGCAGATCTTTGGTAAGTGACCAATATTGTGTGTACTACACCCTGTAGTATGATAACTTTGGTTTTTTGCCCTGGTAACTTTGATTGCGTGCTGAATTGACACTTATGAAACATTACATAAACTTTGCATATATAAACCCTTAGACAGAAACCACTGACCAAGTCTGAGACTAAGTCTGGATCCAGCTGCATCTCAACTCCTCTCTGAGAAGGTTTAGAAAGCAAGGGGGTCCACTCTGAATCTCATGACTCAATGAGATTACCTTACCATTTTTGTCTCTGGTATCTCTGCAAATCATTCTAACTTGAGTGTCAGTCAATTGTCCTTTGTATGTTTCTCCGTGCAGCAATTAAGGGTAAACCGTGCTGTTGAAGTTTGTTAAGTCGTGCTCTTACAATTTCATCTTAAAACCACTTTTGCTAACACTTTTGACAGTGGTTCTTTAAGAGATCTATATCACCTATCCATGACAAATTAGCGTAGTCAGCAGGATCTGCGACATCCAGGCTGAACAACCCCAACTGTCTCAGCCTTTCCCCGTAGGAGAGGTGCTCCAGCCCTCTGATCATTCTTGTGGCTGTCTTCTGGACCTGCTCCAACAGATTCATGTGTCTCCTCAACTGAGGACTCCAGAGCTGGACACAGTACTGCAGGTAGGGTGTCACCAAAGCAGAGGAGATGGGCAGAGTCACCTTCCTCAACCTGCCGACCAAGTTAAATAATGATCTAAAGTCATCCAATCCCTTTAAATACCGCACTTTTTTCCAACAAAGAATCAAGACTGTTTCCCAGATGCATTTTATGGCCGTACTTCCTGCTGCCTCAAAAACTCTTGCTGACAACACTTGTCTGAGTGTGTTCCTGTGAATCTGATGCCAAATTAGTTCCTCTTAGTCCCATTTAAACAGTGTTCAAGCAAATTCAGGGGTGCATCTCTGAAAAGATATGGGAATGCTCTCATGTGAAGGGTTGGTGTCTTCAGTCATAACGTTGTATATGAAATGTGACTAGTGCCGTAATATAGGTGTCAGAACAGCCTCCCAGTAAAACTAATGTTGTTGTGTTCATGTTGGGTAAGATTATCCTTTGTCCACAGGAAACACTTTAAGGGTGTAGTTGTTTCCAGCCTAGTGCATTGTCCTCTCATCTCTGCTTGGATCTCAGTGAGATATCACTTTGGTCTGCGCTGCTTCTTGTTGTTGGATCTTGTGAGCCTGCCTGTCTTCAGGCTTTCTCGTTCTTGGCCAGAGGTTGCCTGCGGTTGACGTGGTGTCTGAGTAGTTTCATGGAAGATACATGCTTTCCCACTGTCCTTGTGTTAAGTGCATGCCAGTGCCATCACATTTTGCTTCCCTACAGACATCACACAGTGCTACAGGAGACCCACAGGATGTGAGTGGGTTTATTGCTCTTGTGAGTGCTGGCAATGTAAGCAAGAGAAAGGTATGGACGCTCTTAAATATTTCTTCCTTCCTCAAGTAGAAATAATATGGCAGCAAGCCCAACTTTGGCTAGTCAGAGGAGAGTGTGGATCACTTAAAAGCTCAGCTGAAGCAGAGGTATTTGTCTCACTTGAGGAAGAGATGCCATTTGCCCATGATGTCAGAAGGGTAAGGGCTGCAAGAAACGCTCTGAGGCACCTTTGTTTTTTTCTGTCTGGTCACGTGGCATTTATCTGTGAAAACAGCTACAGGGAAAAATGGTTAGAAAGCTGCCATTCCTTCCTTATCCTCAGCTGCTTTACATACTTTTCCCTTCCCGTGGCCTGCTATAGGAATGAAGTTCTAAAGGAGCCCTGACACATCACTGAAAATAACTAACTTCTGGGGTGGGAGGATTTGTTTTAAGGTGTGAGTTGGTTTTGATCTGGGTTTTTTTTTTAAACCTGTTTCTCTTCTCCCCTTAAGAAGGTTACTGAATATCAGTACAGAAGGGCATGTTGGTAGTGGTTGGGAAGGCACAGGAACCAGGCCTTGTAACCAAAAATGTCCAGAAGTTCCGGGCAGAATTCCTGGAAATGGGTGAGGATCAAGGTTGGGTTTTTTTCACATAGGGGACACTGCTGCTTTTTTCAAAAGGTCTTTCCTTAAGGTGAGATGACCCACTTGGAAGCACTCCTTACACCCTTGGTTGCACTAGGTAGGAGGCTGTGTGTTTCTCATGTCCCACCGTAGGTTAAGCACCAATTTAATGAGTTCTTGCAGTGGTGTGTTACAATTCCAAGGTGGCTTGGTTTAGAGCTGACCTCCTCAGAACTGCAGTTGTGGCAACAGCTTCTCGCACATGAGCTGCCTGTTTTCATTCTGGTATCGCGACACATTTGGCATTGTTCAATGAGCCTGATGGGCCCTGCAGAGGTGGTGAAACAGCTGGAGGATGTCACTGAAAATCCGTACTAAAAATCACCGAAGGAGGCTCAGAAGACCAAAGCGCTCCTGTGTGCCAAGGTACTGCTGCCTTCTCCTGCATGTATGCACTCTGGTTTCAGTGTGTTCAGAGAGCTTGCAGTGATGTTTGGCTCTAACCCTGGACTATTTCTGTCCAAAGTACTTCAGGGTTCTCTGCAGACAAATTGCATCAATCAAACTGTGCTACTTTATTTGATGTTGCTTTTCCACTCTATCCCTTGATGCTAGTGAAAAAGGTGTTGGGCACTGATTTCTTGAGTGGCTTAAGCCTTTGTGCTCCTTTAAATATCGATTGCTTGCCACCTGAAGGTGGAAGAGTTCCCTCCTGGGGCCTGAACACTGAGCTGTTGGTGTCAGAAGCTTTGAAATCCCCAACTTTGTCATTTGCTCGTCAGACAAGTGGCTTGTGTTCATCTGTGTAAAGGCTCAGACTGTCTTCCTGTGCAGAGCACAGTTTGCAGTGTTCAAGTCCTGGCAACAAAGATTTTAACAGACCCATCAGTCAATAACTGGATAGAAGCAAAGCTCCTTGTCCCTTTTAGCTGAACTACACAATTGATGACAGGCACGAGAGTTTGCTAAGTTTACTGGGAAAATAGCTTCCACTGTACATGCCAATTCTTACAGTGCAGGCTGGGTTTTAGACTGCAGTTGTGCTCCTATGCAAGAGACAAGCTAAGCTTGTGTGAGCAGCCCTGCTCTTTGCCAACCCCTTCCCCAGTGCATTCCTCTGCAGCATTAATGCCTTCTAGTGGTGTTTTGCCTTATGTTACCACTTAGTTAATGGGTTTTAGCCCCTGTGGAATTCTGTGGATAGGTTACCATCTCTACAAAGTAAAGCCATCTTTTTGACACTGGCCATGAAGTGAAAAAAGATTCGGATAATCCATAAAATCAAGCAGTTCTGAATTTCCATGCACAATGTCCATCTGTTTTCCTTTAGTTCCCACTACTGTAACCCTCCATCTCCCCAGGTCCACAGGCCTGTCCCCCACTTCCAACAGTCAAACTCCTCCTTTCTCCACAGAGCCTTGGGCTATATCCCTGTCTCCCTGCAAGGGAGACAAGCCCTGTGTCATGTCCCTCCCTGTCCCCAGTTCCCAGAACCATACCCCATCCTCTACCCCCAGTTCCTAAAGCTGTTGGTTGATGAGTCCAGCCAGATCAGAGCTGGGGTGTGATGATAGGTTAACTAGTGCAGATGGAGCAGGGCTGGAGTGTTATTGTGGTTGTTTAACTAGCCCAGATGGATCAGGGATGGGGTGTGATGGTTGGTTCATAAGCCCTGATAACCCTTCCGGGAGTCAGCAACAAAACATTGCAGTCAAGTCAGGGAATACAGACCATCCCAAGGCTGTTGGCTGGTCTGAGTCACTCATACGAAGAAGCCATGTCCTGCTTCATTCCGGTCTGATAACCACGGTTATCTAATTCTTTGATATCACACCCTGATATTAATCTTAGCCCACTGTTACTGAATGACTGGATTTACTGTCACTTCATCCTGGATAACTGTGTTGCCGTGCTTTACATTCATTATGCAGTTATTCTGGGATCAATCATTCATCTCTCAAGCTTTTGCTCTGGTGTCTGTTACTGTATGACAAACCTATAACTGGGCCAGGCCACCTCAAGCTCCTGCAGAAGGTGGCCATTTGGAGTCACTGAACTCTTTTTTGAACAGTTTACTGAGGTCTTCAAAATGTCAGGGTTGTCTCTGTAGGCAGGTTTTGTGGTTTAGCTCCGGCTAGCAAAATACCACAAAGCCACCCTCACAGTCCTCATTTCCTTCCTCCAGCAGAGGGGAAGAGTTGGAGACAGAAGAGTTGGACAAGGAAGCTTGTAAAATTGAG
>NW_010231274.1:10263-11637 GCF_000690775.1 Eurypyga helias | reverse complement strand
TAACTGAAATAAAGTATAGGAGAGTATGTATAATATATATTTATATATATAATATATATATAATGCCATTTTTCCATTTCCAATGACTACACCATAAAATGTAAGCAAGGCTTCTCAAAGACATTGAAACATTCAAAAAAATCAAAACCCTCATTCCAACCTTCACATTCCAAAGGAAAAGTAACAGTGCAAAAGCCCATTGCGTCATGATTTCCAATCCAGCCCTCAGCGTTACATACCGGAACCACACCAATCCGGTTTTTATTACCCAAAGTGGGACACGCAGCAGTGTCAATATCCAAATACTTTTAAAGCATGAACATTTTTGTTTATTAGCCAACACAACTTTCAACTGTTAAGAAACAGACAAGGTGAAACATGATTGGAAGGGTAAGAGTTAAATGTCACATCCCAAGGTAACCACCTCCTGCTCGTCAATAACGACGGGAATAATGAGCACTGGAACCAGCAATCTTGATCCGTTAAGCTACTAAAGTCTAATTAAACCTATAAGTCAGAAAACGTTTACCAGCTTGGTTAGAAGTTAGAATCGTGAATCTGATGAACAAAACCGACCAACAGACACCGAAGAGAAAGAGAGTAAAGAACACTTTATACCTTCGTTTACCAATAGTAATTACTGGAAGTCCTGCCTTGTCTCATTCAAATTCTTACCATTAATGCTGTTGTACAGGGCCCTTACAGATTCCATACACGGCGGTTATCTAGGCGAGAACACAGCTAATGAACTTCAACGTCAGCACCAATAAGTTAATTAAAAGGGGGGCGTGGGGGGTGTGTATCACATCCTAAAACAAAGCGTCAATTTGGGAACAGCTATTCGTCTGCAGTCCGGGCACGTCAACTACACACCGAAAGTGAAGCTCAAGCCCTACTCCTGGCTACATCCCTACGAACAAGTGATACCGCACTGCCAGTTTAGAAACCTAGTTTTGTGGGTGGGGTGGTGGTCTTTTTGATAGCAAACAAGATATCTGGGACAAGCACTGCTATTTAAAAGTATACAACTTCATATACACACAATGTTGAGGGTCTACTGCAGCACTGGTTTCCTCTATATCGTGTGTAATGTCTGGTTTTAAAACATCGTAGGTACTGAGTATTCAAGTAAAATTCCCTAACAGTTAATGACATTTTTAAAAAAGTGTGCAAAACTGCAAAACTCATTGTAATAGAATGTGTAAGGTCAAAGGGGTAGAAACGGCTGACAGAGGTTTGATTGAATAAATGCATCATAAGTCTTCAAAACAAACACTAACCTGGAGAATCTCCAATTGAAATTTCCTGTGCACCATTACAAAACAGTTTTATATTAATGAGGAAAAAAAGCTCGCAAGGCAGCACATGAAGTAT
>NW_010231274.1:0-10232 GCF_000690775.1 Eurypyga helias | reverse complement strand
AGGAATATGATTGGAAAACTAGTAATATAAACGTAAGATGATGTTGACTGATGTATGCACTAATAGCATCTGACTTTTAGCACTGGCCTTGATTACACAAGAGATGGAGCAGCCATTACAATTCAGAAAAAAAAATTATTAAATCATTGTCAAATTTTCTCACAATTTGTTTCAAGCCCGTATTTTAGTTGATAGCCTCCACATTTGTATGGTTAAGTCATTGTTGCTGTGTTTCCTTTCTGTGACCCCAATAATTTTTCTCCCTTCATTTGTGGGTCTTTAGGATGTTGTGAAGGTTCATTCCTGTACCCCTATACAGAATCATTCCCTCTAGCTGCCTTTTCTAGCACCATTACACTTAAAAAAATAAAATGCACAAACAACAAGCAGTGACAGCGGCGACTCTTCCATTGTCCAGGATGAATTACGGTAACATGCTAAAGAAAGGTGCATGTAAATAGCTGGATATGGTACACAGGCCAAGCTCCAGCGGACTACATTCCTTTCTGAGCATTACTTTCCATCCCCCATCCAAAATACATGCATTAGAATGTAATAAAACCTTCTAGAAACATCTCTTAGCCAACTGCAGACTCTTCTGTTGCCACACAAGTGCAAAAAAAGGGGCAGGATGTGAACCTGTATATTTTCAAAACTTCGTTTGGTGACAGAACACAAAAGGAAAAAATCCTACGTATACACATTAGGTCTGTCTCCACTTTTATAAAACTGGAATAAAATGGGAAAGTGCCATGTTTATAGTTCCTAATCGAAGTTTTAATGTCCTTTTGACACAAAAAGGTATATACATATCAGAGATACGTAACCTTTTTCTTTTTTTCCCAACTGGACAAGTGTCAAACCCTGTAGATTTATAGGGCAAAACAAGATTGGTCAGGAAAAGAATTGTTCCTATAACTGGTAATCTGACACTACGTCCTTTCGCCATTTAAAAAGGTCCTTTTTTCAGTTTATTCAAGTTTGTCACTCTTCGTGGTTGGGTTTTTTTTGTGTGGGTTTTTTTATCTCCGATAAAAAAAATATTCAGACTTTTGTAATCTGCGTATGCTGATCTTCATCAAAAGGTTCATTCTCTGGATCAGAGTCAGTGGTGTCAGAGTATCTATAATGATCAGGTTCATTGTCACTAACATCTGGTGTTACAGAAGTTGAACTGCTAGCCTCTGGATTTGATGGCTCTTCTACTGTTTTTGTGAAAAATAGCTTCACCTGGGAAAGGAAAAAACAACATTTAAAAAGGGAACCTGGACTTTAACCGAGCACAGGTAACAATGCAATTTTTAACAGCTACACTGAATCACACGAGTGCTCCCCTCTATTCTGGAGAGAAGGAACTAAAGAGCCCTCTGAGGTTAGCCAGCCTCTCACTACCACCCCTGTCAAAACAAAGGACTGGGAAAGCAGCAGGTTTTTCACGCCCAGCTGAAGGAGTTCTGCATATCTGCACCAACCACTGGTGCTCTTCAGCTGCAGCAGCAGGATATACCACTGCACCAGGCCCGCCACACCAAGCCTTTCGGCCGTCCTACCTTCTTCTAGACCTCTGCAACCACAAAAAGAGATGGTAACAAGAGTGCATAGGAACGAACAAAACATAGGTAACTGGTGACGCACCTGTGTGTTAGAAGTCTGAACCAAGCAACATTCCAACAAGCAACTATGACCATCACCTTCAAACGAGCACTGCTGGAGTCTAACTGATATTTTATGAGCAAGTTAGACAACACTAACTTTCATAAAAATGCCTTTTACAGCATTAAAAACAGTGTTGGCAATGGTTCATATTCCTCAAAGCTAAACTCACAGGCATCTCTTCCCGTGAAGCAGGCACCTCTGTAAATCAACTCAGGAATTAATGTGCAAAACTCAGAGCTCATGGCAATGTGGCTGGTACAGCAAACAGGCTACGGGGTCTCTGGTCTCCTACTACTCGTCTCTAATGGCTTTGATAAATGCCTGAAATGACCCAAATACTCCCAGTCTCAGTATTGCCACCACTCAGCAAAGCTAACGCATGAATTAAATTTCTACACAGACAGCAGTTTCCAATGGTTCTTCCATAAGGCAAGACAGACAAATCAGATAACATCATGCAGCTTTTCAGCTCTTTATACACATAATATATACTAACCTTGAAGTTTGGAGAGAAATATCTGTTGGCTTTGTCTTTATTTGCTTTGTCTAAATCGTTTTTTGTTAATGTAAGGATCAAATATTCCTTATCATTATCTGAGCGCTCTGTACTGAAAATACCATCAAGTTCCTGATCCGCAACTAGACTTCCATTTTCTACTTTGTCTGAATTTTCATCCAGTCCTATGAAGAATGTATTTACCCAAAAGTGAAACATTTTGTCCTGTGGGAGGAAGAACACAAAGCACAAGTTTGCTTTAGTATTCGCACTAGTGGCATATTAATTAGACAAATATCATCATCTGGTCAAAAACCATTCGGTAATATCAGACAAAACCTGTTTGGCCAACAGCACATCATTGGTTACACTGCACACAAAGACACTTTCACCAATTCTCCTAGACAGTACACTAAACTCTGCATTATTAATCAATTAACCTTTCAGAAGTCACTCCTTATCAAAAGTTGGTTTTAAAACAAGCTAGCATACCTACAGAAAAAGTAGATGACAATGAATTAAACAAGTGTTAAACTTGTAATCACAAGGCATAAAGAGTGAGTTTTGCTCATACCTTGCCCAGGAGTAGCTAAACCCAAGACACAACCTGTGTGAACAAGCTTAGGTGAGTAATATTTATCAACAGAGAACATCCTTCCCAATAGCTTCCCACATAACAGAATGCTTTACTTTTGTACAGAAATAGCTGTAATTGAGCAAAAACACCCTACAAATACAGGGCTCGTCACAGTGAACTTATTACTGCTTTACAGAGATGGTTTCTACTGGTCAGTTGTTTGCTGACCAATACTATGAGAAAGTCAGAGTCTGAAGGTGTCTGCTGTCCTTCTCAACAGGGCAGTTTTAATGAGAAGATGAGGCACTGACAGTTTAAGTATATTCAGCTTGAGCAAAACTTGACAGATGACCATCAACAGCTAGAAAGGTACAAGTTAGATTATCCATTGTAACACTACAACAAGTATACCTGTACAAACAGGGAAAATACATATGTATCAGTGATTTAAAAATCACTGGATAACTAGCTAATATCAGTCACCATATTACATGCTTCTTATTATGACGGCAGGGGCCTTGGGAGTGCCTATCTCCGTATGTACTACTGAACAAGCAGCAATGTTTGCTCTTGGCTAGACAATCTCTGAAGATCATCTGCCCAGGAACTTCACCTTTAAGCTCTCAGCTAAATAGGGCAAATAGAATGCACTGAATGCTCTTGGTTCAGTTCTCCATCACTTGCCATAGTTTTGTCAGTCAAGAGTTGATGTTTCAAAGATCAATGACCGTCAAGTTGGTCCTGACTAGCATATTAAGCACTTCTTCATCTGAAACTGAGCTGCATTCACTTCCTCTTTACAAATGAAGACTTCTGTTTTACACTGATTTGAGTTTTCAGGCAAAAGATCCAAAATGCAAATGGCCAGTCTTGCAACAATAGTCAGTATTTCTGTTAAAGCTGCAAGGGTGACAAAGCTAGCACAAACTGCAGTCTAACATTCTTTGATATTATACAGGACCAGACTTTGATATTATACAGGACCGACTCCTTCTCAGCTAATTTATATATTTTGGTTTACCAGAGAGATCTAGTTCCAATTCATTATTGGAAAATCCAGGTCCTACTCCATGTTCCCAGCTCTTCACCTCTGCTGGTAAGCGGCAGGGGGTGCAGAAATCAGAGGTGAAACAGGAGTGGTTCTAGTGCGTATCGCATGAACGTGCATCCCTGCTGAAGGCCATCTGGCATTAGCAAAATATCACAACATTTTCCTGGGCCAACAAGAAGGGGGCAGGGAAGAGCTGGACTACTGCTTAACTTACATTCTTCTTCCTCACAAATTAATAAAAAAACAGCTAAGCACACAAATACTGAGAATTCAGAAGTGCCTGATGAAACAACTTCTACCTGCCTTCTTTACCAAAGGTCAGTAGACACATTTTCAGTACATTAGTGTCATGGTTTAGGCTTATCTGGCAATTAAGTACAAATCAGCTGCTCACTCACCTCTGCCTGCCCCAACAGTGGAGAAGGGTCAGAGGAAGAAAAAAAAAAACCAAACAGCAAAGAAAGCTTGTAAAGGTTGAGATAAGAATGATTTAATGATATAAATGAAACTTATAGTGATACTAACAATACTACTAAGTAGTTAAACCAATAGAAAATAGAACATACAATACAGTAGCTCACCACATGCCAATTGACACGGCCAGGTCCCAAAGCAGCAAACAAGAGTGGGGAGAAAACCCCCCCGAGCCTGAGAGCCCCAGAGCAGACAGAAAACCCACTCCCAACCCCAAACCATTACCAAAAGAAACTGCTTCTCTGCTAACAGTAGTGCCAAGAGCTAACAAAACGAGTTAACAACCCAGCTCGCCCAAAAAAGCCTTAATGATCCTCCCACCCCAGGGCACCTCCAAGCCTTCCAAACTGCACACGTGCACACTCAGCCTGACCACTGAACCTGATGTACCAATGGAACAAAACAAACCCATCAGCTGCTGCGGGCTGGCCAGCTCTGCAAAGGAGCAGAGTTCATTCCTGTCCGAAACCAGCACAGTTAGATAAAGCACACAAACCCACTTCCAGCTTGTATGCATTTCTGTAAGACCCCCAGCCCGTAAGGAAGTGCCACGGCAAAGACAAAGCTATGTAACTCATTCAGAAATGCTTTTGGTAGTTATGAACTTATCCACTTCAACACATGCAACTCCAGTACCTTTGGGAACCAAGATAATCTACCAAATTGATACGCTGTAATTACAGTTGTCTTGGAAGACTAACAGGTGTTTGCCACTGCCAAAGTCCCCTCAAGCCATCACACCTATGAAGAAGCCTTGTTGGAGCACATTCATGCACGGCGGCAATCGGTTCTTGCCCGGCCCAAACTACTCATACACTTAGCACCCTCTTCCTTCACTAACACTACCTCAGAAACAGCCTTAAAAACTGTTAAAAAACCCTTAAAAACCCACCCCAGTATCTGGAAGCAGAGAATGAACATCCTGGGAAAGAGGGTTTATTCTCTAATGCTCCAAGAAGTCATCAGCCTGCAGGCTGACGTCTCAGGAAAAGTGGCAGCAGGCCATACCCCCAAAGACAACTTGAGGGCTCCTCCTGTGCCCAGATAACAGGTCTCTCCAAAGACACACAGTCCTCCAAGGAGATGAGATGGCTACTCCTGCTCAAACTAAAGAGCAGTTCAGGTCAAAACAGGAACAGCCCAAGGCATCAGCTTTCCAGCTTCGAGGGGATTTGGAGTCCAGGTGCCATCTGCAATAAACAGCAAGAAAAGGCAAGCCGGAGCTGATGTTTCCAGCACCCAACAGCTCTGTAAACCAGTGGATATACGACCTGCAGTCTCACTACTGGTGAAGGGCCCATCCTTCCAACAAGGAGTTAGAGAAGAAAGGGCATTTCCACACCATGACCACAGTTATGGGAGATCCCACCTGTTGTAGCTGGGGTGATGGTACTACTACACTTTGTCTTTCTCCAGGACCACAATGCAGAAGCAGCAATGCCCTTTGGTGCTGGTCTCCAGTGCCCCCCATGACACCCCCAGTGAGGTCAGCAGAGGAAAGGACAAAGCTGATGAACACCCTGAGACAAGTGGGTGGAAAACAGCTTACACCTGAAGCAGCTTTGGAGGAAAGCAGTGCCAAAATCAACAAGGCCACTGGATATAAATCAAAGCCAGCAGAAGGCATGGTTCTGTCAGGCCTCTCAAACTTCATCAGGTGCATCAGAACCAAAAGAATTTACTTGGCACTTAAGGGCCTGCCTGAACAAGCAATGGCAGGGGCTCAGCTTTAGTGGTAGAGTCTGGAGAAGACGACAGATGACAAACTTCTCACTAGACATCTTTTACTTTGTTTTCTTTGGGATAAATCTGCAGAGGTCTTCAGAGACTCAAAGTAAACAATACCACTTGGCTGAGTTGGTCATTTATCCTTTTATCTCCCTCCAGCTTTTTAAAGCATCAAGTTATTTTCCTTCCTTTCCCACTACACTAACTTAATTAGCTTAATAAACTAAGTTCATGGGTACTGGAACACGGCACAGCCACTCAAACTGAGGGAAGACTCAGTCATGGGTTTTTGGAATTAGCTCTTAAGGCTGATAACTGTGTCACTGCTTTCACTCATTATTCAAAGTGAGAATTCAGCCAGCTTCAGCTAAAGCATCAGGCTCAGAGATATTTCATGGGAGACAATGAACAAAGTTGATTTACTGTTGGCCAAAAATAGGAATTTTCAAAATCAAGGCATGAACTAACTTGGGCTTTATAAAGGAAATCAGAATACCAGATCAAGTGCTCACAGGAACATAATTTAATCAATAGGCTTCTCAAAGTGAGCATTAGCTACAGACTTTTTTTTTTTTTAATCTGTTTTGCTTCACTTCCAGTTACATCACAGGCATCTGCCTAAAAAAAAAAAAATTGCAGATTTATTTCTCCCCATAACTAAATCTGGAACATAAAATCTACAGTGCAGTATCAGACACTTGAGACAGAAGCTGATTTAATCACACTAAACATACAATACTCATCCCTACCTTGTGCAGTTTTTCAAGTCTCAGACTGACAGAAAAATAAACCTCACTCTAGAGCAGACATCTGCCTCTAACTGCAGACTGAGATCCAAATCCAAGATCATTTAAGCCATCAGCTAGGAGTTCCCATATCCTCCTGAGAGTTTAACTTTGCAGAGAGTTCTACAGGCACGTATAACCACTCTGTAGCACTAGCCAAGGGTTTTGGAGATGCTATCCAGCAATCTGCCGATAGAGATCACGTTTCAACCTGTTCCATGCTGCCCTTGCAGCCCTCCCATAGTCACGGCCATTGGAACTTCTTGTACCATTTCCAGATCAACTGTTAAAGTCTTCTAACCATTTTCAGAGTTTTTTCTTCAGTGTTTGCTAAACAGCAATTACCCAAAGTCCTCCTGAACTGTGTAGCATAACTTCTCATCTACAGACTCATGAGATGAAACGGCATAGCCAACAGCTCAAACAATGCTGTCAGCCCTGCCTACACTAGAGTTTGGGTACAAAACAGCAGTGACTCTTACTAAAAAAAACTTCTCTCATCTATACTGGAAGGATTCCTGGAAAAGGTCTCCTTTACCCACAGGCACTGCAGGCAGGAAGATTACAAGATCTTCTGTATTGTTTTTAAACAGACTCTCATTGAAACAAGTGATATAAGGATCTGAAATACTTTAAGATTATCATGTCAACATCAATAACTGAAAGGAAAAGGCTTCACACAGGCACACAGAAGCAAACCTAGAGAGAATACAGCAGCAGTCCAAGATGGAAGAACAGCCAAGCTACAAGTCAGAGAAACAGAAAAACATGCTCAAAAAAGCCCAAATAACTAACTTCTATCCATCAGAAATTGACATAGCTGTACTCAAGCCTCAAGCTATTTTGTTCTCATATGAACATGCGTTTCATTTCTCAAAGGAAGTAGCTACATCATACTGAAGAAATGGTCCAAGAATAAAGAACTCTATTAGACAAGAAAAGACCAAGAGTTGTGGACTTACTAACTGATGCCAGGTGGCACAGAATATGGAAGAGCTGAAATAGGGTAACTTTTTCAAAACAGTCATTCTCTTACCAACATCCTCCTCTCACCAGCACCAACAATCCTTTGGCTGAGGTCAGCTCTCGCTACTTAATGAACATGCTTAAATTAAGTTCTGCCATTACAAAAACAGGACACTTGACTGCTTTAAATTTGATGTTGACACTGCAATGCTAGCTGCTCAAAGTCACTTGGCCATCCAGGTTTCTTGTTCCAGGCACAATAATTTTATCCAAGAGCTTTATCAAAGTTGAGGAGGAGCCTCTCTGCAGATAGAGCTCGGCAGATAAAACTATTTGTCTTCAGAAGATTAAGAAATTTGAAAGCACATACAGGTAAGCAAATCTGGAGCACTTCAGCCGAGATCAGCAGCATCAAACACCGAACCAGACCCAGTAGGACACAGAAGTTTCCTTTATCTTCAGAGATGAGACCCAGCCATAATCCCGCATGAGGACCAGAACACATCGAGAATTAGACTTTTATTTCATGTTGTTTTTTTGATTAGGTTTCTTATGGAAATGTAAAATGCAGACTGGTAGATATGTGATTCTTTTAAGTGCGTGCAAGAAAACTTGTTTAGCAGCTACCTATAAATCTGCTAACAGAAAACCTTGGAGGAGCAAGAAGCAGTGATGAGCAACAGACCTGTAATTCCAGCTTTCATGAACAAGCATGAATAAACCAGAATCTCTGAAAGATAAGATCCTGTTACTCCTAATTATGCTGTTCCTCATTAATTAGGTGATCACCGCATAGAGGTGATCTTCTTCAAAACGCAACACATCCCCACAGTGGAAGGCCCTCTCTTTTGGGCTTTTGAGTAAAAATTGTGTAGAGTCAATTTATCTACAAAGGAACAGGCACAAACGTGAAACACTTGTACAGAGAAATGTGTCCAACTTTGTGCCAAGGTAGGTTTTATGCCACAAATATTCACCTCTGCCCTATTCCCATCTTAGTCACTTACGTAACAAGTTGCCAAAAGCACCGCGTGGAAGGATCCCCTCCAGTGCCAAAGCACGTGTCAGAGATGGAGGATTTCACTGGTTCTCAATATGAAGATCACAGCAGTGGTTTCATAAAACAGACAATAGGCTCACATCCGAGAGGATCCATGGGCCCAGTCCCAGATGCCTTCACTTTGTGTCTGCATTTACATTACAGCCTCCATTCTTACACAAGGTTAAGGGCAATTAGACATTAGATTCAACAGATTTTTAAGGCAGATTATCGAGGTGATTTCTTTTAAAAAGACTTCTGTCTGGTGAAGGGACAGTTTCTGTCTCTCAGAAAAGCATATGTGGAAAGAGCAGCTTTCACCATGTTAGCATTTCTAGGCCCTAGAAATCCAAAACCACTGAGAACAAGAGCACCTCTGCACAAACTGTAATGCACGGAACCTGAATAGTTAGGATACATGATAAGAATAGATAGAAAGGGAGGGAAAAAAAAAATCAACCAGAAACTACACAGAAATTCTTAAGAAATGAAATCATGGCTGATACGACACGCTGAAATGAAAACTACAGCACAGTAACATGCTTGTTGCTTTTCTGCAGACAATTTTACACACTCCTGAAGTCCAAGTTTATACTACAGAAGTTTTACATGATACCGAGGACTGGCAGTTTATGCTGTCACTGGATCTGAGTGCTCTCTGTAGAGGTAAAACAAATGTGACAGTTCCTTCATGGGTGCTACAGAGCCAAAATCCAGCATCTGAGTTACGCGCTGATATTTTGGGGGCTAACTCGGCGAGGGGCAGTGCAGCACACTGTTTCCTACAAAGTCTGTTTGCAATCCATGTGTTACTGAAGACGGTAAATTGACAAGTTCACATCAAGACAGGACAGAGACCAGAACCTTATCTCAGATGTTTGGGTTTTGTTTCATCTCCTCTCTGCATCCCTGATGTCTATCTCAGTACTTATCTGGGTGATCCTTTAAAAGTCCATTCTCAAAACTGGCTCCTGTACATGGCAGTTTAAATGTCATTAATTTTGATGTTGACTTAAAGTAGAATTTCTACTTTTAAAGTGCTTTGTTTCACAGTACTCTGTTGCATATAGCCACGCTGACCAATTAAAACATCTCATTTAACAGACAGAAGAAAATATTCCCATTCAGAAACTGTTTAAAAACATTTGCAGACATCAGTGCATAGCAAACAGCAGAACACAACATTTCCAGCCAGTGAAATTACACCATTAAACTACTTAACTTCAAACTGAAGAAGCCCCCAAAATAGTGTGTATGTGTGTGTTTACACACACATCTAGCAGGTACAAATTGCGTGCACAGTTACAGGAGACTTATCGCTGGTCTCCCAATCCCCCTAGTATTTTCTTAGTTTTATGCTTTGCCTGCACATGATTCATTCAATGAATGCTCTTAAGTTTAGCAACACTAAACTTAAGTTTACGCGCCAACTGTCGTGTGGCGCGGTCAACACGCTGGAA
>NW_010231273.1:7839-13532 GCF_000690775.1 Eurypyga helias | reverse complement strand
CCACTCTGAATTTGTGAATCAAAAGGCTACAATGAGGTGCATAAACACACAAGGCCTAGATAGGAAACTGTAAACAATTTCAGATCCTCAAAATATGTTCAGCTTCTGTTTAACCATAGAATTAAACCAGGGAACAAAACCCAGCCCCTATAATTCTCTCAGTCACTACGCTGCATGTCCTATCCAAGCCAATCTAAAATGTCAGCATTTAAAAAGCCACCTTGATACTCTATTTCACAATCATTAACTTAATTATTCATCTAATCTCAAATCATTTGCTTGTGGCTCACTTTTAGTTTCTTAAGATAAAAAAACCCTAGCTAACAGGCAAAACTGATGATGGTTAAAATGCTTTAAATAAAAAGCTGCAATTATAACTAAATGGAAATTTTTTTTGGTCACTAAAAACTTTGGGTTTTTAAAACAATGAGTGAAATGTTTTTAAAATATGCAATATTATGTACATAACCAAAATTTACACTGACAAAGCTTGTCACGGTCCAGGAGAAAAAAAGGTCTAAGTGCCCATGGTACAATTAGTATGAACAGTATCAGAATTATCTATACTCATTCCCAACACAGCATATATAACTTTGTTATGTATGACCTATAAACCAATAAAATCATTAAGGATCAAAAACCATGGATATTAATGTTCTGTATATGGATGACTGCTCTTACACTCTGATGAATCTTTTCAGCCACAATAATTAACAGAGAAAAAAGATTTCTAATTGAGCAGCAACCCTATGGTATAGGCAAAGTTGCACATTTTGTTACAGCTTCACAGGTTGTAACTTCTCCAGGATGCATCATACCCATTTCATGTTTCAAAAGAAGTTGTTGAAAGAAAGATTTTTTTTTTTTAAATGTATTTAAAACAACTTCCGCCAGCAAGGGCCTTCCCAGTTTTGGAAGGAAAAATGTTATGATAGGCACCCTTGAAATGTTAGAGAACACGAGGAAATAGCATGCAAGTGACAAAGTTTTCTAATAGGCTTGGAGTTACTGATGAAATCACTGCAAGGCAGAAGCATTATGGAGCTTGCTTTTCTTTTACTGAAAGATTAGTTTAAACCCTCCTTTTAAAATCTTCAGAGAGTGTTCATTACCATTTGAGTTGTGTAGATGATTTGCGATCACCAGGTGTGACAAAACATGAACAAGCTTTTGAAAACCAAGAATGGGCTTACCTTAAACTGTTTAACATAAGAATGCAACCTGTCAGGACTGATTTTTAAATAAAACTCAAAAAAAAAAAAAGGAGTTAAATTCATACCACTGACATTAAGCATAATGGAACTCTAACTATTTATGGTTTCTCTGTGGATTCTGGTATTAGAACTCTGGATGTGGCCACAGAAATTATAAATCTGCATGTTATCTGGAAAACAAAACAATTATAGTAATTTTCTGCTATTACAAGCAATTGTCTTTAATTACCTCAGTATATTACTTCATTGTCTGAAAAGACAGGATGTCAGTGTGAATAGCATTGGTTTGGCAGCCCCAAATTATCAACAACCATTAAAATGGTGCATGTTCTCTCTACTCCCTTCCCCAAGAAGAGAATCTGAGCACTCACAGAAGCTTGACTTTCTACCTTAGTATCACATAAAAATAAAAAATTGAAATGAATCGGACAGACAATTTCAAAGATTCCAAGTGGTGTGTTCATGACTTAAGTTTGTTCTTTGCATTGTGCACGTTTTAATTTACCAATCATTTCACAGTTTGACACACTTTTTCTAACAACCCATTTCTGATTTGACTCCAATTTACACCAAAGAAAAATGGCAATATAATGGAAACAATGGTACTGCATAAACAACCTATTACTTGACAATAATTCTGCAGATGGCCATGCAAGGATACCTTCACAGCATCAGCCAGTCACTGGCAAATTTCTTGCCTTTGTAGGGTTCAAAACAAAAAATAAAAAAAAGGAAGGAAAAATAAAATCAAATATAGAAATTACCCACAACAGTTATTGCTGTAAGTATAATAAAGGTCACCTTTTGCCATGAAAATCAAACTGACATCCTTTTGTGACAGCAAAACTGCATACTTTATTTTTGACATTTTGACTCCTTTATGTAAACTTGGTCATCAATAAGTGGTTGAAGTCTTTGACCGTGCATTTGTTTAAAAAAATGCATTAATTCTTAGCAATTTAGAAAGATTTTCTCTCAAATGAATGCCGTGACTGACCATCCTAATTAGCTGCAACATTTGGCTCTTTCCATTTCCAGTGCTGTAAAAGATATGATTAAATTAACTCATCCACACAAGTTTAATCTTCCACATTGGCAGTGCAAAACAAGCAGTAAATGGCTTCAGCTGGTGGAAGCAGAGTTAAGTAATTTCTGTATTTTACACAAGCCTTTATTTTACAGAAGTCTTTTTTTATGGATGATACAGGGTACTTTCATACGTTGACTTATTTTCCCAAAATCTTTGTCTGAGCTGGGCTTGCTCAAATGAAAGTTATGACTGCTGTTACATTTCTGTGTGATGCCCCCTTTTCATCCACCTTCATATATTAAAGTGACAATTTTCACCATGATCATTATTCCTTTACTTTTAAGCAGAATGCCAAAAGCATAATCTTCAACCTAATCCATGAAATAGATGACAATTATTATTTATATGAGAAAAAGATGCAGAATTTTCATTCTTCTGCTTCCTTGTCCCATTCAGCAAATACTGCATTATTTCCTTCCATGACAGTAATATTTCTTCAACCCCAGCAAACGGATTTTTGGGAAAAAAAAATAGGAATAAATGTAGAATAACTAACTTCCATGGCCTCAGTCACAAAATTTGAATTTCAGTTTGAATGAGTTAATTACATTTACAAAGGAACTCTTTCAATTTATAAAAATTACCAACACTTAAAAAACATGTCTGCTTCCTTACATGTAATGAGGTATATAGACTGTCACAGGAGGTGCCTGCTCACCATTCTGCTATGTGTGACAGCCTCACCTTGTGCCCCATAAAATCATGGAAAAGATCCTCCTGGAAGCTATGTCAAGGCATAGGGATGACAGGGCGGCGATGAGAGACATGGCTTCACAAAGGGCAGCTCGTGCCTGGTGAATCTGGTGGCCTTCTACGATAGAGTGACTGCGTTGGTGGACAAGGGAAGAGCAACTGATGTCATCTACCCTGATTTCGCCAAGGCATTTGACACAGTCCAACACAACATCCATGTCTCTAAATCAAAGCGAGATTAATTTGATGGATGGACCATTCCATGGATAAGAAATTGGCTGGATGGCCACATCCAAAAAATTGTGGTCAACAGCTCAATGTCCAAACGGAGATCCGTAACAAGTGGTATCCCTTAGGTGTCCGTTTTGGGACCAGCACTGCTCAGTATCTTTATAAATGACATAGCAGAACTGAGCGCACCCTCAGCGTGTCTGCGGATGACTCCAAGATGAATGCTGCAGTTGATACGGCTGAGGGAAAGGATGCCATCCAGAGGCGCCTTGGCAGGCTTGAGAAGTGGGCCAGTGCGAACCAATGTTCAACAGGGCCAAGTGGAAGATCCTGAACCTGTGTTGGGGCAATCACCAGTACAGACTGGGGGAAAAACGTATTCAGAGCAGACCTGAAGAGAAGGACTTGAGGATATCGGTAAACGAAAAATCAGATACGAGCTGACAATGTGCGATTGCAGCCCAGGAAGCCAACCAGACCCAGGGCTGCATAAAAAGAATCATGACCAAAAGGCGAAGGGAGGTGATTTGCCTCTTCCACTCTGCTTCTGTGAGACCCCACCTGAAGTCCTGCGTTCACTTCCGGGGCCCCCAGCACAAGATGCAGACCTGTTAAAACGGGCCCAGAGAAGGGCCACAAAAAAAGATCAGAGGGCTGGAGCACCTCTCCTATTAAGAAAGGCTGAGAAAGTTGGCTTTTCTTAGCCTGGAGAACAGAGGGCTCTAGGAAAACCTTATTCCAGCCTTTAAATACTTAAAGGGGGCTTATGAGATGGGGAGAGATTTTTTACATGAGAGCCTGTGGTGACAGGACAGAGAGCAATGGTTTTAATCTGAAAAAGGGTAGATTTATATTAGATATAAGGAAGAAACTCTTTACTATGAGGGGGATGAGATCAAGGAACAAGTTGCCTGGAGATGTTGTGGATGACCCATCCCTGGAAGTGCTCAAGGTAAGGTTGGATGAGGCTTTGGGCAACCTGACCTAAAGGAAGATGTGCCCCTTGCCACAGCAGGGGGGTTAGACTAGATGATCTTTAAAGGCCCCTTCCAACCCAAAACATCTTACGATTTTATGATAAAAGCAGTGGGCAACTCACTACAACTAACTGCATTACATCACACATGGTCAAGTTAGCAGAACAAAAACTGGCAAAACGATGGACTGAGAAGCATCTACACAGCTCCGGTAGGAAAAGTGTGGAAATAGCTTCGTGTCATAGCACACTAAGCTTTAATTTGCTTCCTTTTATACTGTTATTTAAAGAATAGTCAATATAACAATTATCAAAGAAACAAAGAACATTCTTATGACAATGAAATTGCAAATAAAGCCATTCAATAAGACTGATTTTGAGGTCCATATACATTTATTCTTTCAACATATATTTCTAATGCATTTTACAAGCCTTTCAGTTCTCAAGGAACACAGGCCCAACATTTACAAAATCACCTAATTGTCCTCCAAAAATGCCAAATACTCTTTAAAAAGACATTTCTGAAGAGTTTGGACATTTCTGTCCAAAACTTACAGAGCAAGAAGGTGTTACTGCCCCGAGGTGGATATTCTTGCCTTCTAAGTGGTGCATTCAAATAGATAATTATCTCTCAGACTTTATACAATGACAACTGCACCTGCAAGACAGAGCCTCACTCTGCTTGCTCAGAAGTCTGGGTACAACCGCCTGAGACCAACTACGACAGCCTATCAACCCGAAAAAAAAAAAAGACAGCCTATCAACCGTCAGCAGGTAAGTGGTAATTCAGAGCCCATGAGTGGCCCTAAACAGGCAAGCTGGTGTCCACCAGTTTGCAGTGGAGTTTGCAGCAGCAACAGCAGATCTCGCAGTAGCTGTGATATTCCACTAGCTATCATTACAGAAATCAGTGACAATAATTTGGCAAGAACTGAGCCTAGTGCTGCAGTTAAACTAATGATACTATTCATAAAAATTCACTGATTTATGTCCCACATGGCCAAGTTGTGCAAATAGGTTAATACCTATACTCACAGTCCTGACATCCACTTGATGAAAGACAAAACCATTTATTATGCACCTTAAATGCTTTGGAGTAAGCTGTTAATTCAAATTACCTCTGCATTTTTTCAGTCTTTAAATCACATTCTCTTCCAATCTGATTTGTCAGGCAAGTCATAACGGTCCAATTTCACAGGCAACTGGTCCACTACTGTTAAAAAAACTCCTTATCACGAAACTCTAAGCGGGTATAAAAATTCACAGTATTGGCATTTTCCTGGACACTACTGTCTAAATCAGTCAAAAGTGCAAAGAGGAAAAAAGTCAGCGACAGGTGGAAAAAAAAAATCCTACTATTTTTCTAAAGACTGTAGATCTTAATTTTCCAACAGAAACATAACACTTGCCATTGCTCTGCCACATACCAAGATACTTAATCATGTGGTAAGAAATATATTAATGCTAGAGATTTTCTAAATCTTCTAGA
>NW_010231273.1:0-7820 GCF_000690775.1 Eurypyga helias | reverse complement strand
TAGAATCTTGTAAGCTGGGGACTCACTTCCGAAACAGCTTTGCTATTAACTATGGCATATTTAGACTATAAAGGTTTAATCAGCACTTTTTTGAGTCACTAATGGGTTTGCCAAATTAACCAGACCAGAAATATGTAAATATATCATTAAACCCCATTTTGTATTTGCATATTACCTGTCCCTTAAGAGTGTATTCATCCTCTGGTTTGGGTTTTTATGTATTTGTAAAGATAGTCCAAAGTTTTATCTTGAGAGGAAAATTGCATAGAATGAGTAAAACTTATGTGGTAACTTTGGGATCATATAACTTGTAAATTAGTAATGAAAGAACTGAGATAAGTCTCTGGAAGTATATTTGAAGTTTTAATGAAAGAGTCAGATTACAAAAAGTCATACTGGGAGACTTATATGAGGAAGCTTTAAAGTTAGTTGCAATGTATTAAAAAACAACATTTAGAAATTATTTTTCACTGCAGTACGCCAAGTTTTTGGAGATAGAATTAAAATTGGGCTTTCATTTTAGACCAAGTAAAGCATAATATTAAACTATAATACTGCATATACTAGTGAGATCCAAATGCCCACAGTGTTGCAAGAGAACATTTTCCCTCAGGCATTTGAAATCTAATGCTTCTTTAATATTCTCTGTTGGATATTGTTAGAATGGAATTTCAAATATTTCCTGCAATTTGAGTTAAAGATTACTGAATAATGCTGAGCAGCAAAAAATTTTACATCTAAAGCTAGCATAGTAGCTTAATGTCCTGTTGTTTCTTGCTTTAGCAAAATTAATTTCTACAGTCTTCAACCATGAATTCAAGCACCACCTGGAGATACAAACCCATAATTTAACTGTGGTGTGTTTCTAGCTCCCTTGACTAATACACTGAGGTTAGACCCTGGATGTCAGACAGCTGTAAAAGGAAAGGGCACTTTATATTCTCCTAAGTCAGACAGCAGGCAACTTGAAAAACAGTATCTGGCCCATTATTGTAAATAAGTGGGATTACCTGTCATGAAATAAATGTACATGGTTTTGTTATATTAAAAGTATATATTCTACTATATACTCAAGAGTAACACCTTTCCAATAGGACTCAAAATATTCAAAAGGCTTTTATCCAATTAACATGCAACCTTTTCACCATACATGTTATAGTCCATTACCATGGTTACTCAACACACGTAAGGGTAGACTTCAAATTAAACCTACCAAAAAGGCATAGTTGTAACATTCTAGAAACAAACTAGAAAAAGACAAACTATAATGACTCCCTTTCCTGATTACTTCATGGAGAAGCCTCCTTGATCCCAAGATGCAGGTACTTTCTTTTCCATCATTTGTGTCCACAATAAGTGGTCATGCTCCTGATTTTGTTCCATGTCCATGCTTCCCTTATCATTCATACTGCGCACATGCAGACTCACTCCTTGGCTCTCTCCTATATAAACCCTACCAATTCCCCTGGAACAGGCTTGCAATGCTGCTTCAGACAGTATGACTACTGTGAGTTCAAATGAAGTAATTCCTCAGCGCCATCCCAGCCAGATAAGGCAACCTTAGACGCCTGCATGACATGCCCTAGAGTTTTAAACATTGATCCTCAGTCGCATGCCGTAAGAAAACTACTCTCATGGGTTCCAACACAAGCCTCATCAACACTCTGAACTGAAAAAAAACCCAAAACCAAAAAATTATGCATGTTTTGAAGCTGCAGGCAACTCTTAAGTTTTGTAGCATAGGTATGGCCAGTAGACTCCACACATCTGGAATCATGGTCATGTACTTTTAATTAAGAGATGGGGGCAGTTTAGCCTTACAGTGTGCAACTGATTGAATACAAGCATGTGCAGAAATTAAGTTGTTCATATGTGAGCAGAAGGAATAAATAAAATCTTTCTTTCCTCAAGGATCAGCAAAAACATTGAACATGGACAGTACTCTAAGCTACACTACAGCCATCCATAGACACTGCTGCTGCATAAAAATCAGTTGGGATAAGGTTTCCAAAAGCAGGCCAGATTCCAAAATGAAGCAGCAGAATGTGAAGCAGCAGAAAAAATTCCATACAGGAAACAGTGTTTACCTGGCTCTTGAGCCTCTAATGATAAATTCATGTTTTAAAAGTTATTTTTCACATATGAATAATGTAATTAAGAAAAAAAAAATCAGTATTTTCCTTCTGCAGAGAGTTTGTTTTTCAACAATTTACTTTAAAGATTCAACATCATGAGACATCATTCTCCCTCACCAGATATTTCTAGTGATAAATTCTTTAAAATATCATTCAATACTGGAGAGGGGAAAGGGAGAAAAATCATTCTGTATAATGGCAGCTATTAACAACATATTTCTCTGAAAATACAAAACCAGATACAAATGGACACTGTAAAACAAGCTGCAGCCCTGAGGAGAAGGATTTGGCGGATAATGGTGGATGAAAAGCTGGACATGAGCCAGCCGTGTGCGCTGACAGCCCAGAAAGCCAACCGTATCCTGGGCTGTATCAGGAGAAGTGTGGCCAGCAGGTCGAGGGAGGGGATTCTCCCCCTCTGCTCTGCTCTGGTGAGACCCCACCTGGAGAGCTGCATCCAGCTGTGGAGCCCTCAACATCAGAAGGAGATAGACTGGTTGGAGCGAGTCCAGAGGAGGTCACGAAGATGCTCCGAGGGCTGGAGCCCCTCTGCCATGGGGACAGGCTGAGAGAGTTGGGCTTGTTCAGCCTGGAGAGGAGAAGGCTCCGAGGAGACCTTATAGCACCTTCCAGTGCCTGAAGGGGCTACAAGGAAGCTGGGGGGGGCTTTTTACAAGGGCCTGTAGTGACAGGACAAGGGGTAACGGGGTTAAATTGAAAATGGGGAGGTTTAGGTTAGATATCAGGAAGAAGTTCTTCACAGAGAGGGTGTTTTTACTGAACAGGAACATACTCAAACAGGCACGTATAACCCTCATTCAAAAGAAGTAGTGCAATGGATATGCTTTGTAAATTCACCGTATCAACATGACACCCCCAAAAGCAAATGAACCAAGAAAATGTGCCATTTCTTGTGATCGGAGTGACATTCTGTTTACAGGAATCCCTAATGTGACATTGTTCTTGTTGCCTTTTAATTAGGAAATCACATTTCCCAAGGAAATTGACTTATTTCTTTTATACAGTCTGCATGGAAAAATGTATTTTTAGATGCACTTCAATGAAAATGTTTCAAACAGTTAACTAGTTGAATCTGGGATGTTCAGATTATGGACTGGCAATTTCCATCACAAATGTACATCTATGGTCTGGAAACCTGCTTAAGAGAACAGTCAGACAGCAAACACAGCTTTCTGTCGTACTCATACCATTCTCCTAATTGCAAAGGATGCTTTAGTCCTCCCCTCTCTCGATTTCCTATCTCCCAAGGATTTACCATAGCCTCTATCACCTCCATTCACCTACCATGCTAAGTTGTTACAAGTCACAATCAACCTCTTTCACACATCCACATTAGTGAGTAGAAAATCCATACACTGCTGCCACAAAGTGGCTGTTCAACCAAGAAATAGAAAGATTTCTATTAAGGTAAAAGAGACTCCAATAAGACTATTTCACATACATCAGGAGCACAATTATTCTGTTCTCTTTGTAATAATTCAGAGATCAACTTTGCTGAATTTACAGCCAATATACCAAAGTTTTCGTGCACGTGTGTGCGCGTTTTGGTTGTTTTGCCTCTTTTTTTTTTAAACATTATCTATACCCTGTAATTGTAAGAACTGTGAGAAGAAAATCCTCAAAAAATGGTTCACAGATGGTAGATCTTACAGGGTCTCTCAGTTTGGTCTGTAATGGAGTTGCTACTACCAAGCCACTGTGCTACCACAACCCCTAATCAGCAATGGACCCCTCCAATACCCAAACTGCACTCCAGGCACCACAGGCCTCCAAGCATCAGACCAACCACCTCAGATGTACCTACACACAGACAGCACAGGAGGCCTTAACTGTTACAGTGTCTTCTGTCAAACATACAATAGCTGTTTCTACTTAGAAATAAGAAACAAAAAAGAACATGCTTGTCACAACTTTTATTAAGATTTGGCTCATGAATAGTTCATAAAGATTACTAATACACATTACAAGCATGCTATACATCATTTGTGTCTTTTCACAGACAGTAGGCACGTAAGTACAGAATGTTTTATGGCATCCTATCTAGCTATTAAAAACATACTAAAAGTTGTATAAACCTATTAATGAATGATTAATTACCTTTAATTATGTAAAAACCCAACTAAACTATTAAGAAGTGAAAATGAAGCCATTCAATAAAATGAAACTAGTTTCATAGAAGGTAAAATTTCGCTTTAAGAAAGTAAGTTTTTCAAACCACAGCCAAAGGGGGGAAAAAAAAAAATCAGGATTATAAGCAGAATTTCTTACAGATACATTGGTTTCTTCATACCATTTAATGTCTGTGAAGTATCACATAACTGAAGTTTGGAAATGAACAGTAAAAAATGAGTTTTGGACATTAGCACTAGGAATACAAAAAAAAAAAATCAATCATGTATAAAAATATAAATTCTTAACAAAAATCTATTTTTATTTTATAAACTAATATTTTAATTGTTCTTGTTTACTTTTATAATTTTTACCTTTTTTAAACTCTATTACAGGTTTGCACACTTTTAAAAATAGCTGCTGATCCTCTTAAACCCATTTCAGTATTTTTTTGGTAATGCTTTATTTTATTTATCAAAAATCCATTATTATCATTATCTTGGATCATAACCCAGAATAGGCTTCCAAAACGGTTCCAATTCTACCATTATTTCTAGGATTGAAACCAGCCGTTATGTAGGGGTTTTTTTAATATAGTCTTAAACATTTTAAACGTTAATTATATCACACCGACTTAGCTGCAAGAGACATACTTTTGTATTAAAAACTGTAAGTAAATGCATGAGATGATAAAAGAAAAACTGTATTATACTGAGTTTATTCAACATTATATTGAGATGATAAAAAGATAACTTCACAAATTATTGAAAATAGAGTGTTTAAACTTACCTAAAAACTTCATCAATTTCTATAAATGTCAATGAAGATAAAGAAATTTCCATCCAAAATACAGTTAAAGATCACAGCCAGCTGTTAACAGAGAATAATATATTTTAAAATAAGTTAAGACAGAATTCTGGCAGACTACCCTTCAAAACTACTAGTTGCCTTGAAAAATAATACTTAATCCCCACAAAATGGAGATTAAAACCTTGACTATTGAGTGTGTTGTTTAATTACACCAATTTCCAAGTAATTCAATATCTTTTGAGAGCAAAAACTGTCAAGTGTATTGCAAGAATGAGCCGAGACTCACATGCACACTACATTTCCATTACTCCTTTTGCACCTAGTATGTTTCCATTTATGCTGCTCTTTGACTTCAAGCCCTACACAAAAGGCACATACCAATAAAACATGGGGGAAGCATTATGTAATGTTTAAAAAATTATACCAACCCCTTATGATCTCAGAAAAATAGTGGCTATAGAAGATGCAAAAGTGGCAAAAAAATTACGATGCAATAACAAACTTGAGGACATCTGAAGACTCTGATAGACAGTAAACACAGCATTACATTTAGAATGAAAATGCCCAAAACTTTGAAAAGATGGTAAGACTAATCAATCAGCAAAACTAAGTCTAATACACCACGCAAGAGGTAAAAGAAGATGGAAAAAGTTTGGAAGAGAAGATTTGGAAAGCTGGGTTACAAAAACTCAAACACTGCATATTTATAGATTCCTACAGTGACAACAGTCTGAAGACAGTGACATAACAGCATGAGAAACTCTACCGAGAACCAACAGTTCCTGCAACACCACAGAGGTTTCTATCCAGAAGCAAAGGATATATTTGAAAAACTAAAAAACATCAGGAAGAGGAGTTGTAAAAAACAGACGGGGAGACAAGAGCATCTCATTTATTTTTGTACATTTACATTTTGCTTGGAAGATATTAAAGCTTAACAAGTAGAAAGAACATTTAAGACAAGTAAGAAGGAAATAGTAGAATCGTTACATTTCACTAACTTCAAAAATTATACCACATTCACAAGGTCAAAACTTTAAGGTACTTTTAGCTAAACGAGCACAAAAGACAGTGCAGACAGTCTTAAACAAATCTAACTCTATATCAGAATAATTATACCGAGAACAAATCTAAAAGAAAATGATACACGTCTCTGACAAACAAAAGCATTTACACGTGGCTTGGCACCAGATTAATTAGAAATCACTTTCAATACAAGATATGTTGTTGTCTTCAACAACAAGGAGCAGATACTTGAGCAAAAAATGACCCAGAATGAAAACAGAGCATTTACCTACAGTAGGAAGTTGGGTTAGTTTAACTGAAATCCACTAAACAAATACAACCTGCTATGCTAACACACACAAATTTACTACACACTAACACTGATTTAGCTGAAAACTGATAATCAGTTTAAACTTGAACCTATTATGCAGAGTGGAAATAACCTTATGTGGGTCACATCATGTTTTGTGCATATTTAAATCTTAAATAATCTTAAATAGTGCTAATTAAGTCTGTACAACGTCTGGGTGTGCAAAAGATTAATCACCAGGGTAAAGCATTTTAGGACACTGAAACAATCTGACTGGAAAACAAGCTCCCTTTTACTTACCAAGCTTCTCTACATCTCACAGCAAGCCAGGCCTCAGCTTTACTTGCAGCTATCTGGCTTTCAAATTCATCCCCAGAAGGGAACTTAAGTACAGTCTTCATTCATATTAAAAATGCATGGTTATTAACTGATATAAATCAGTATAGTTTGACATGTAAAATAAACTAAGTATGACTGTACCTGTTGAACTCTGACACTGCAGTTTCCTGTACTGCCAAAGCTGTCAGAGTTCAGTTTAAGACTTGTTAGAGCCAGAGGAAGCTTTGAGTTACGAGTGCTATTAGCAACAAGACTGACTAAAATGAGAACACTCCGCATGATATGCACAAATATTTACATTTCACACTCGCTGTCCTAAAGAAGTAACTTACTATTTATGTCTGAGGACTGACAAGCAATTGTACACTTACACACTGCTTAGATTGTGGTTGGTGGGGGGTATTTTCCTTAAAAAAAAAAAACTCCAAACCAAACTATAAAGAGTAGAATAAGATTTAAAACCGATCTTGCAGGAAAATGTTGGAACAAAAGATTTTAGTAAAGACTTATATAAATTACAGAATTTGTCCTATAAGGAGCCCAACCAACTACACCAGCTAGGGCTCCCTTTGGTAGCACAACAGTGGGAGAAACTGTTTTTTGCTGATGTATTGATGTCCGTATCAGCCTCACTGAGGGGCAGACCAGAAAACTTTACTTCAGTCAACAATTCAAAATACAACTAAATGAATAGGGTTGTTTTTGTGCACCAGATCCCTGCTTTAGTCAGATTAACACTGGAAAGCTCCGTTTACCCTACTGCAAGTAGTTAAAAGGGAACAGCCAAGCGCAAGCTCATAGGAATTTGTAAGAAGTACAGCTAGGCAGCTTCTCCTGAGGGACGAAGGCCAGGTGCCACTGGCAGCGAGGAGAGAAGGGAGAGAAGCCCGGAGCCCGCGCGGGAGCTACAGGCAGCACCCGAGGGCAGCGCTTGGCGCCTCCCAGGGCACGGGACTGCGACGCAGACAACTTCCCAGGAAGTGGCCGGGCCAGACGGAAAACCAGGCAAGAGGCTGCAGCGCGGAGAAGGTAAGGAGAAGGCTCTGCCCACCCTCACCGCGCCGGGGCTTGCGCTAAGGGAGAAAGGTTCG
>NW_010231272.1:0-11464 GCF_000690775.1 Eurypyga helias | reverse complement strand
CCGGAGTTAAACCACGACAATATGAAAAGATTTATTTGTAATATGGGATTTTGATAAAGTATTTTAGATCTTTAAATAGTAACAGCAACCTCTAACAATCATGCTTTAGCCTTAACTTTCTTCAGAGACACTGTTCAGGACTTGATAAGATTTCCTGACTTTGGTCAAAGAGAAAAACTTCTGACTTTAAGTGGATGTTGTGGTTTAGCCCTGACAGGCAATTAGGCACCACCAGTCACTTTACCAATCCACCCCCACCTTCCACCCACTCTCAGTGAGGAAGGATCTGAGGAAAAACTTGGGAAGATAAAAGTTGAGATAAGAACTATTTAATTACATAAATGAAACTTATGGAGTTACTAACAATGCTATTGTTAACAAGTAATTAAAGAACAGAGAAATAGAACAAATGATACAGGATCTCACCACCCCATGGGCAGACACAGCCAGGTTCCAGGAGAGCAAGCAAAAATAAATCCAAAGCCTGAAGGAGAAAACCCTGAGCCCCAGCTGAGAGCAGGGGACAGAAAAACTTCCAACTCCCTCTTCCAAGCGCCATTTGCCTGACAAAAGTTGCGACTTCTCTAATAATCACCCGCCATGAAAAAAACAAGCTGCCAGCTGGAATCTCTTGACCAAATCCCCACCACCACCACCGCCCCTCTCATATACCTTCCCCGTCCAGTCTCTGCAAGCTTCCCCCGGCCCACTCCCAGAGCCACTGGTACGGAGGTAAAAGTGACAACTCATCTTGAGTTAGAATGACAGAAATGGAATGACACAAGACCTTATAAACTGGCCCCAGGAGAGCAGCTCATCACTGCCTGGGACCTGGACAGTGGAATACAACCACAGAATCATAGAAAGGTTTGGGTTAAAAGGGACCTTTAAGGTTATGTCTCCCAATACCCCTTCACAAGGGCCTGTAGTGACAGGAAAGGGGGAACAGGGTTAAACTGGGAATTTAGATTGTATATCAGGAAAAGATTCTTCATGGAGAGGGTGGTGAGACCCTGGAACAGGTTGCCCAGAGAAGTTGTGGGTGCCCCATCCCAGGAAGTGTTCAAGACCAGGCTTAAACTAGATGATCTTTAAGGTCCCTTCCAACCCAACCCATTCTATGATTCTGTGAATTTATCACAAAAGAACTTCAGGAGCCTCAATGCTATTTTTCACAGTAGGATCTTGTTTCCTGTCCTTCAATATTTCAAGCTTCTGCTGATTCTTTTAACATTATAATTATTACCTGATACATGTAATAAATTTAATAGTGCTATATACTTCTATGTTTTATTATGTATATTAAAACTATTATGGAGGGGTATTTTTATACACACTGTCACTCTTATTTAGGGTGCTGTGTAACTGTTCTTACAAGAATGTCGAGGAAAGATCTTGAGTTAGTATATATTATATATTAAGCAGACATAATCTTCCCTATATGCTCTGTACAGACCAGAAGTCTTACAATATTGATCCTTACTAACTAGATTAAAGAAATGCTTAAAATCAATATGTGGAAAACTAGCTGGGTGTCTAGACAACAGAAATTGACATTATAGGCAACACCACACTGTTTCCTGTTGTCTTTAACATTTTTAAAGGATTTTAAAGTGCTTCTAAGTTTACATATTCTGTTTATAAGGTTGATTTTGGTCCTCAGAATAAACTTTTCCAGCATTTATAATAGAAGATTTAAAAGGTTATCCTTATATCTTACATAGGGCTTGTAGATTTAAAATTCTTCAAGAAAAATATTAACATGTTCAAACTCCGTTTAAATAGTGATACAGAACCAGGGGAATAAAAAGTTTCTAACTGAAGCCAATAGTAATCAACCCAATGTCATATGTTGACATATTCCAAAATATAATAGAGAATAAAAGTAGTAGTTGACACAGCAGGGCTTTTTGAACCACAATAGGTGAGGAAAGATGTTTTGTCTGTATAGACATTGATCTTCAGAATAGATTTGTGAACAGTGGTGTATGAACTACTGTGTAACCACAGACGATATAAGTGGTTCATACAAAATTAGAATTCAATCTCTCCAGGTCTGACAAGTCAGATACATTTGTGCTTCTTGCAGGACATCTTGATTTTCTACTGTATGTAAGAATCTCTGATTTCTTTCAGGTGAACTCTAGGTGAAAATGCATCTCATTTCATGCACATGTATTAATAACAGGCTTTCTTATGTTTCAATTTAAAATCTTACGTATTTTATGTATAATGTTCACTTAAATAGTAAGGCAAAGATCAGCAAGGACAGCGTTATTTTCAATATTTTTTATTTACACTATAACAGGCAAAGTCTAGAGGTTGCTGTTTATGCAATTCAAAGTTTATTTAAAATTTTCTCACGCTGTAATTGTGTTCATTTCCAGGAATTCCTCTAATGTTTTGACATCTTGTTAGAAGACTTCTCTATAAATATGCCAAATGGTTGGAAGATGGTTTTCAATCCCCTGAAACTGATTTTTTCATGTTGGTAATTTCAGATTCCTCTACCTACACATGATTTCTTTTTTCATGTGACTTTGCTGGGGGCATTCACAGTTTATTAGAATTAAATAGACTTTTTAGATCAGTATTATTTTTTAGAATAGTATTTTATAGTAGATATAAGAAACCTATTTGAAGGAATTCAGTCATTAATGGTGATATTCAACTCAGGATTCAGAAACCTAAATTCAGAAGTTTTATTCAATTTTCCACCTGAGATATGCATTTCCATTTCCATCCCTAGTTACACTTGAGGTGCCCCATGATATTTGAAAGTCCAAAGGAGGCTGGCAGGTACAAGTGAGGACCTTTGGGACCTCTGCTTTACTTATGTGGCTTGATTCAGCTGCTGACAACTGGATATTTAGTCACTTGTGTCATGGTTTAACCTGGACTAGCATAAATACCACTCAGCCACTTGCTTACCTCCCCCAACTCTCAATTCACATACTTGTTCTTTTAGAACTGAGGTAGGTTTTCCATCCCACCTCTTCATGTCCTCTCTGCAGTCTCGTAGGTAAAACCACAGGGTGCACTATGATCTATACCTGCTGTATTCCCTTCTTCGAGCAGAGGAATGCTTACTCCTCATAACCCACATACATTCTGTGTCATTCTTCAAACAGCTTTGTCAATGTCCCCTTCTCCAGCAAGTGACCCCAACTTCTTGTCTTCTCTGCCCCTAACTCCATACTGCTGGGATACCGGTCCTGTTTTCCCAGCAGTGGAGCAGCCAGGTGATAATATGTTCACCTGGACAATGGCTAAAGTCTCTACAGATTTCCTGTAGCTCCCTCAGGGATAAAGACTAAGTGGTCACTACTGCTTCATCTTCTGTCTCTGACTTTTAGGATGGCCCTGCTCCTATCTCTTTCTCATTTGTCTCTGTCTCTTGGGACGGTCTCTTGGGCTGCTGCCCTGCCCTCTGTGTGGGTCTGCACTGCTGCCATTCACATCAGGGCAATTAGGGTGACTGCACAGAGCCTGCCTCTGGTTCAAATGTTGGTAGCAGATGGGGTAGTGTTACCAAACAGTTCTTTAACTTTACAAAAGATTAAGAGAATGTTCAGAACCAAGGTGATGCCTGGCCATAGGTCACCTCAACCCCATGAAAAATTTCCAAAATAGTCATACACTTTTGCCATTGGCCCAAGAGAAGAGGGAAAAATTGGAATAATTTGTCCACATCCAATCCAGCACTGAATAACTTCTCCTCCCTAGGCTGAGTCTACAAGGAGAAAAGGGGAAAGGTGTCATTATTTAAAGCCTCCAGGAGATAGCTCACAAAGTACCAGGGTGCATAAATACAGATACAGATACAGAATTCCTCCCAACACCAATAATACACCAATCAGTCTAACAAAACTTTTCAACTCAGATTGAGCATATAAGATCAGGATAATAAGGATCACATAAAGCAGTATATCCCACCATTCTGATAGCAACTTAAAGATCCCTAAACTCAATGTCTTGATCAGCCACCACCACATCATTATAATGAGTACTTATCACACAACAATCAGATTGGTCCTTATCTCAACTCTCTTGAGCCCCACGTTGGTCACTGAAAAATTATTATGGTTTTACCTGGGCTAGCAGTAAACAGCACTCAGCCACCCACTCACCTCCCACTCCGCTCCCTCATGGGAGGAGGAGTTGGAGAAAAAGATAAGAAAGCTCATAAAAAGTTAAGAACTATTTAATAATAGAATAGAAATTAACATTATGCTGATACTACTAATATTAACAATACTACTAACAATAAATAATTAAAATAATAGAAACCAGAACATATGATACAATTGCTCACCACCTGCCAACCAGCACACAGACAGGTCCTGAGTATCGAGAGTCCACAGAGCCGGAGCACCAGGGTGACAACATGACTGACAAAAAAACCAGCTAACCCCATTCCCCTAACAAATAAACATACCCCACCACTAACAACCATGCCAAGAGCTAAAAATGAGCTAAAATCCCAGCTTTCAAGATAGCCAAAGTCGAAATGACCCCTCCAGGCCACTTTCCATCCAAAAACTGTGCATGTACACAGTCAGCTTGATCTACCATGGAAAGAAATACTCCTTTGGCCAGTCTGGGCCAGGCCTCTGAACTGTGGAGAAAATTAACCCTTTCCTGCCTGAAACCAGTACAACTTGCAATATCCTCAGGTATTTTAACTATCTTGCAGGTGTTTTTCCAGGTTTGTGTGTCTCTCTAGGAACAGAAAATAGAAACTATACTGATTAGAAACTCTACAGTCCCATTCACCTCAAAATTTTGGCATTCTTGTTCTCCCTTCACATGTAGAATCAAACTAAGGTAAAATTTATAAACTATTATTTCAAATGAGCAAACACATCTTTGGAAGAGATGAATATGGAGTTTTGTCAGACTGCATCCTGCTGTTATGCATGCTATTGTTCTTTCATTTTAACAAGTCCAATACCTTGATTAAACTGCTACCCTAATTTATAACACATCATTAATAGAAATCTATTGACAACAGTTTTTCCAAAGTTAATTTGGAGAAAACATGCACATGACTTCATGTGTTGATTTATTTTAAATAAAAAAGCTTTAAACAAATCATGTATGTCAATGAGTGAGTTATAAACATCCGTTTGAAATGTTCATTGTCATCAAAAAGATTGATTTGGAAAAAACAGAACTTCATAAAAACAGGAGCAAATTCTGAATATTCTTTTCCAACACAGTATTTATTCTATTAACTGCAATATATTTTCCAAAGGAAATCTCAAAGATAAAAGTTAATATTTTGCTATTTCACAATATTAGAAATACATGACTATTTTTTGTATTTTCATTTTCCTTTGTTTCCTTTCTGAGATAACTTGAAGAAAGCCCAACTAATAATACAATGCATTTTATAACTACACATAAAAGGGAAAAATTAACACCTTTATTTCATATGAAATAATATCAAATGCAATATGAATAAATTGTATCTATATCGTTAAGAGTTGATAGATTATTATTCTTCACAAAATATTTTTATAAACCACATGGATACTTTTGTTATTTACACTAGATTCTATTTATGTTTGTGTTAGAAAATAGTGGAAGCTGTGGGAAACATATTTTAAGTGTATTTTGAAGATTTGTTCTAAATATGCAAATGAAAATGTCTGTTAAAAAATTCTGCTATACATTTTCTCCTTATTTAATGGTAAAAATCTTCAGAATTTTTAAAGTTGATTTTGGGCAACTATTTAATGTTCATGTTCATGTTCATGTTCTTAATAGTAGTAATAATGTATCCAGATACCATTTTTTAAAAGTGATGATATAATTTTTTGTCTAGGATGTACCTTCTTCTCTTTTCTGTGTCTAGTTGCATTAATGGAGATTCAGGTTTTTGAAAACTTTGTTTTCTGTTATTTGTATCAGATATTTAATGAGGAAGGAGGAACAGAAAAAGATTAGAAAAGCCCTTCACTTTTTATTTGTTGAATGTGATTTTAAGTTTCCTCTCTGTCTGTAGCTGTGAGGACATCTTAGGGCAAATTTTCATGGCAAAATAAGTTCCTAATGAATTGTACATTAGTGTTTCCTATATCATACAGCAAATTTATGACAGTAGTAACTGCTCTGTTGTAGTTGTAGCCATTCAGTCCTCCAAAATAATTTATTAAGAAATAAAATATTTATTTATGTTTATGAATATGTATAAATTATGCTCACTCTTCTTTTGAGTCAAAGAATGCAGAATCTAATTTTTATGGTATTTTATACTTACATGTTCAAGTATTAAAACTTTCCTGGTTCTACTAAACATACACACAAATTTTCTAACTATTAAATATTGTAAACAGTATACATATTAATTACCAAGATAAACAGATTTTTTTTTTTTAATTTTATGTCAGCATGCATATATTTAGGTCCTGTAATTAACATACAATGAATCATGCCTTTCTGTCATGAAATTTTAAGTTCATTACCACAGAAAAGTAGGTTGCCTTAATTTGGAATACAAAATCACACTTTCTATAATAAATATTGTTCATGATCCCTAACATCTTTCACTTTTCAGTGTGAAAATGAGAGCTTGATCATTTTTTGTCTTGCTTTTTGGTGGTGTAGCATTCCCATTAAATATATAATTGTGCGGGTTATGTCAGAACAGTTCTAAAAGCAGCAGACAGTATTGAAGTTTGTTTACCTCCTTTAAGTGAAATACCTTTTCTCAGTATCCAAGGCCATTTTCAGCATCAATATCCTCAATATCCAAGGCCTACAGGGCACTACATGGGACCCTGGAAGGATTCAGATATAGCTGCTTCTTAGCTGCATCCAATCTGCTCTGGAGGTAGCTAACCCTGAGCAGCACCAATGTGAGTCAGTATGGACCACAGAGCTTCAGGGCAAGAGGTTGGTTCTCACTTATTTAGCAACACAGATACATTCTCAGTAGAAACTGAGGCTCTAGATCTATTTCTTTTGTGACAGCAAAATAAGGCATTTTTTACATTCTAGAAACTTAATGTTTCCAGCATTATCATCACAAACTATTTAATATGAACAAATGATTGATATTTCTTAGATGCTTGCCTAAACATATTTACTTGTACGGTGTTGCAACTGATAAGTATATATAAAAATATACATTAATGTAAGTTCCCAGCCAGCAACCCAATTTTTCCATTTTCTTAAATTAGCGGAGTTTGAAATGTAAAATTCAGGCAGACATTTTGGTCAAAAATTTTTTATGGTCTTTTAAATTTACTTCTTCTTTTAGATTCTAATAACTGAGGTATACTTTTAGAAAAAGAAATAGAATAGTTAAGAAATATTTTTTTATGCGTCTTGCAATTGAGATACCAAGGCTGAGACAAGCCTAAATGTCTGCCTTGCTGTCATGTTTTTTCTAATTATTTATTTATACTCAAAACCCAACACAAATTAAAAGATAAAATTTCAGGCTTGTTAATTGTTCAGTCGGAATATAACAATAAGTTTTACATTAATTTCAGTAGTTATAAAAGTATTAGAAATAGCTGTTTTTTTCAAAGATGCATACTTTCACATCAGGAAAAGAGAGAAGATTATTTTATTAACTGTAATTAAATTCAATTCTATTTGCTGATTTGGCTAAGTTTTTATGTGAACAGAATTGCCATAATGGTGACATGATGAATCATGGTATAGACAGAGAATGATTTTCATGATACAGCCAAACCCTGCAAAGAGTCTTTATAGCTGAAAGGAAGTAAGAACAGTGTCTGCCAAGCCCTGTTGAGTAATGCTGCAATACCAGCTTCTAGCCCTGGATTCAATCTCTATGAATACATATACGGGAAGAGAGATTCATGTAGCATCTGACGTTTGCTGTTTCTCATTAGTAAATATCTAAAGCAATCCTTTGCTTTTCAAAGCAGTGATTAGAGCAAAGCTACGTCTTTGACCACTTGGGAGAAACAATATCCCTCAGTATAGTCACACTGACCTGTTGTATCATAGAAATAAACTTGGTAAATCAATCTTAAAGCAGTGATATCAACTGTGGAAAAAAGGGCAACTCTGAAAAAAGGACAAAATTAAACTTCTATGGTATTGCAAAGTAGGTGCATATTCAATTATGTAGGGCATAATAGAAAATGCTAGCATAGAAGAATATGTTAATTTTGTCAAAACTATCAAATCTTCAGTTAGTGAATATTAAGGTTGTTTGGGCTAACTGCACATCTGTTTGCTACAGAGTCACTAGCAGCAACCTGACTAGGATGTTCAGATATACTTTGCCTCTTTTCCGTCTGACTCAAATCTCTTTCTTTGCTAAGCAGACACCAGGCTATTTGGGAATATCAGACTCAATTTCTTCTGCTTGAGCTCTTCTATCTTGTATAAATATTGAATTATTACTTAGAAAGTAAGTAGGTTATTCCACATCAAGCATGCATATTGTAAACCCTGGGTAAAACTGGAAGAAGATTGGGATTAAATGCTTTCGAGTTAGGTCTCCTTTTTTTTCTTTTTTTTCCTCCTTGAAAACTTCCCTCATTGCAAATATGTTGGTCAGTACCAAAATCCACCAGCAAAGCATTTATCCAAACTTTCTTGGCAACACTGCATAAAAGCATTTGGGAAATCTCAAACATTTTCCAAGAGTGGGGAAATTATCTCTCCCTAGATCAGCACACTACATTTCTGCTGTCTGCAATAAGAAAACACAGTAAGTTTACCATCACACAAGGGACTTAGGGCCCCTTGTACTCATGTTTTATTTACAATTCTGCACAATTTGAGCTTGTGGTTAAAGTGCAGATATTATTGTAATTTCTGTAAACTTCTGCCAGTGTCTGACTTCCATCACTAAATTCTAGATTAAAATTTAAGACATTATCTTGATTTTTTATGTAGACTTTTAGAAAAATAAAACTAAATATTCTGATGCTTAGCTAAATAGTTTACCCCACTTAAATCTACAATTGGTTTGGTAAACAATATTCTGTTAAAGGGATAATAATAATAACAACAACAATAACAATAAACAAACAGCAGAGTAGGTAAATGTTATCATATGCAGTGAATAACTCTAAGAGTAGAACCAAAAGCATTAAATGCCTGTGAAACACACAGATGAGACTAGTTCAGTTTACTGTTTACCCTCTTAAGTTGGAACTTTCCACTTTAATATGTTTTTAAAAAAATCCCCTTCAAAAATAACCAAAAAACATGCAGGAATTTTTTCTAAGATTTTAACTTTGATCTCCTAATTCATATCTTCTACTTTTCAACAAATGTTATTAAATTGTCTTTTGGGGTTCACACAAAATTACAGGATTGTAGGTCTGGAAAGGATATTTTATTTCAACCTTGCACTGTGACAAGGCCAGGAATGCTTGGATTACAATACAAGATATTGTCTTATATGTTAAAAAAAAAATTATATCAGAAAATTCCACACTGCCTATCAGCAGTCCTTTCCAGTCAACTGTACTGCCAACATTTAGTGATTTCTGGTTTCAATTGTCATTATTTGAAATTCAGCTGACTTATTTAGCTGTTTTCTGAGGAGGCACAGAGAACAATTAATCATCTATAACAATCTGTGATACCTTGGAAGTCTGCAGTCATGTTCCCTTTCCCTTCCATTTACATTTGTTTACTTTTAGTAGGAAGAAACTTTAACATCTCTGTACAAATTTTTTTGCCTTGTTTTTATTGTGCCATCTCCGCAGGCAATACAATTTTTAATTCCAATCTTGTCTTCTAAACTTCAGTGATTCTCATATCTTCATGTCATCTACACTTCTCTCTTCAAGGGAACACCATTTATTGGTGATGTAAATGCTGAGTGAATACAGGCAATATTCTGAAGGGTAATACAGGTGTCTTTTCTGCTGACAGCGAATAGTTATGTCTTCTTTTGAAATAACTTCTTCATATGTGCATGTGGACATTTCTGTTTATACTACATTTGCTTAAAATCTGATGTGAAGAACAACATATTAACATTGTAAAATTTACTGAAGTTAATATTTTTGTACTTTCATCCACTATACAATTTATTTGTCAAAGATAACTATATTTGTTTGGGTATGACTTTTTCTTGGTCACCATGTTAGCTGTAGTTTTGTGTTTATTATACCTAGTAAGGATTTTTTAATGATTATTTAGAAATTTATTCCAAATCATTGCAGAGACTAAAGGATCTCATTCCAAAACATTCCAGAGATGGATAAATAGTTTACAGTTCTTCGTACTCTTTTTTTTTTTTCCCTCTTTGCTAGGGGCATATTTGTCTTTTCCAGTCCTACAAGATCTTTGTTCTCTAAAAGCTAAAGAAGATAGCTAACTCATAAACACTTAGAGCCTTCTTTGACTAGTTGTAGTGGGTTGACCCTGTCTGGAGACCATGTGCACACCAAAGCCATTCTCTCACTCCCCTGCTCAGCTGGACAAGGGAGAATAAAATATAACAAAAAGCTTATGGGTTAAGATAAGGACAGGGAGAGATCATTCTGCAATTACTGACATGGGCAAAACAGACTCAGCTTAGGAAAAATTAATTTATCACCAATAAAATCAGAGTAAAAATGAACCCACCCCAGGTCCTGAAACATCTTCCTCCCACCTCTCCCTTCTTCCCAGGCTTAGTTTCACTCCTGTGTTTCTCTACTTCCTCCCCAGATCAGAGCAGGGGCGTAGCAAATGGGAGTTATGGTCAGTTCATAACATAATTATGCTACTCTTTACTCCTCATGGACGAGGACTACTCACACTCTTCTCCTGATCCATTGTGACATCCCTCCTATGGAAGACAGTCCTCCATGAACTTCTCCAACCTGAGTCCTTCCAATGGGCTACAGTTCTTCACAAACTGCTGAAGCATGGGTGCTTTCCACAGGTTGCACTCCTTCAGGAACAGACTGCTCTCATGTGGGTCCCTCCCATGGGGTCACAAGTCCTGCAAACAAACCTGCTCCAGCATGGGGTCCTCTCTCCATGGGTCCACAGGTCCTGTCAGGAGCCTGCTCCAGTGCAGGCTTTCCATGGGATCACAGCCACCTTCTGGAGCATCCACCTGCTCTGACGCAGGGTTTTAAGGAGGCTGCAGGTCAGTATCTGCTTCACTGTGTATCTTTGTGTGCTGCAGGGCCACAGCCTGACTCACCATGGTCTTCACCACGGGCTGCCTGGGAATCTCTGCTCTGGCACCTGGAGCACCTCCTCCCTCTTTTTCTCCACTGACCTTGTCATCTGCAAAGTTGTTTCTCTCATATCTCTCGCTCTCTTGTTTTCTCTGCTGCAATTTTCCTTTTCCCTCAGTTTTTTCCCCCTTTCTTAAAAATGATTTCACAGAGGTGTTAAGACTGTTACTTATTGTCATAGCTGTGGTCAGTGACAGGTCTTTGGAGCTGGCTGGCCTTGGCCCTGTTGCACACAGGGGAGAATTCTAGCAGCTTTTCACAGAATAGAATCATAGAATCAT
>NW_010231271.1:0-5304 GCF_000690775.1 Eurypyga helias | reverse complement strand
AAAGTCCAGGTAGACAACATCCACACACTCTCCCTCATCCACAGCCTTTTCTTCATTAAGTGTGCCAGCTTGTCACAGAAGATCAGGTCAGTCAAGCAGGACCTGCCTTTCATAAACCCATGCTGTCTGGGCCTGATCACCTTGTTGTCCTGTACATGTCGTGTGGTGGCACTCAGGATGATCTCCATGCCCTTCCCTGGCACCAAGGTTATACTGACAGGCCTCTATTTTCCTGGACCCTTCTGTTGGCCCTTCTTGTAGATGAGCGTCACATTGGCTAGCCTCTAGTCAGCTGGGACCTCCCCGGTTAGCCAGGACTGCTGATAGGTGATGGCAGGTGGCTCAGTGAGCATTGCTGTCAGCTCCCTCGGTACCGTTGTGTGGATCCCTCTGGTCCCATAGACTCGTGGGTGTCTATGTGGTGCAGCAGGTCGCTAACCATTTCCCCTTGGATTGTGGGGGCTTCATTCTTCTCTCTCTTTCTGTCTTCCAGTTCAGAGGCTGGGTACCCTGAGAACAGCTTGTTTTGTTATTAAAGCCAGAAGTAAAGAAGGCGTTTAGTTCTTCAGCCTTTTCCTCATCCTTAGACACTATGCTTCCCCCTATATCCAGTAAAGGATGGGGATTCTCCTTAGACCTCCTTTTGTTGTTAACGTATTTGTAGAAAAATTTTGTATCACCTTTTACAGCAGAGACCAGGTTAAGTTCTAACTGGGCTTTGGCCCTTCGATTTTCTCTCTACAAAAACTCATGACATCCTTGTAGTCTCCTGAGTTCCCTATCCCTCCTTCCCAAAGACTGTAAACTCTCCTTTTTTTTCTTGAGTTCCAGCCACAACTCTCTGTTCAGCCGGACTGGTCTCCTTCCCTGCTGGCTTGTCTTCCAGCACACAGGGACAGCCTTCTCCTGGGCCTTGAAGATTTCCTTCTTGAAGAGAGCCTGGCTGTGCCTGGACTCCTTGCCCTTCAGGACTGTCTCCCAAGAGACCTCTGTCAATCAGACTCCTAAAGAGGCCAAAGTTAGCCCTCTGGAAGTCTAAGGCCACAGTTTTGCTGACCCCACTCCTTCTCTGAGAATTGAAAGCTCTATCATTTCATGACTGCTATGCCCAAGACTGCCTCCAACCTTCGCATCGCCCACAAGTCTTTCTCTTGTCACAAACAGCAGGTCCAGTGGGGCACCCTCCCTAGCAGGGTCACTCACCGGCTGTGTCAGGAAGTTATCTTCCACACACTCCAGGAAACTCTGGGACTGTTTCCTCTCTGCTGTGTTGTATTTCCAGCAGACAGCTGGTAAGTTGAAGTCTCCCACAAGAACAAGGACTAGTGATCATGAGCTTTTCCCAGCTGCTTATAGTGTATTTCATCTGCCCCTTTGGCCTGGTTGGGGTATCTATAACAGACTCCCAACATGATGTCTGCCTTGCTGGCCTTCCCCCTGACTCATACCCATAAACATATCGTCACCATCATTAAGCTCCACACAGTCAAAACCCTCCCTAACATACAGGACTATCCCACCACCTCTCCTTCCTTGCCTTTGCCTTCTGAGGAGTTTATAGCCGTCAATTGAAGCACTCCAGTTGTGCAAATTGTCCTACCATGTCTCGGTGACTACAACTCTATCATAGTTTTCCTGCTGGACAATGGCTTCCAGCTCCTCTTGTTTGTTGCCCATGCTGTGTGCATTGGTGTAGATGCACTCAGCTAGGATACTGATCCTGCCACCCTTTTGGGAGAGAAGCCAAAATTCCTACATACCATTATCAGGTGCTTCTGTGGTTTCTGACACATCAATATCCCCTGGGTCTTTGTAGCTGCATGGACCACCATCCTCTACCTCCACTGAGACAACCGTGAGAGTTTCTCAAAGAGGGTGGTGAGGCACTGGAACAGGTTGCCCAGAGAAGCTGTGGATGCCCCATCCCTGGAAGTGTTCAAGGCCAGGCTGGATGAGGCTTTGAGCAACCTGAAGCAGAAAGACTTCTGCTTTCCCTAAGCCATACCGACACAATGATGGGGTTTTGTAAGTGTCCTCACAGTATCCTGAATCCATATTGGAATAATAAGAACTAAAGAGAGGAAATGCTAGATATTTAATGCATTGACTCAGAAGTTTAAATGCAATATGTACCTAGTATTTAACAAGTGAGAGGCTCAGAAATGCCATCAGTGGAAAGAAATTTCAATGAAAAACTCAAGAGGTGATTGGTAGGTATATTTTGTATGCTGGAAGAAGAAAAAACTCCCAGATCATATCCAACTTCACTATACATCATGCATATTGACATTTAACCCTGCTGAAACAGAGCAAATCAGCCACAAGCACTGGGGAAGAAAAACCTTTTCCTATGTTTTTAGGAGGCAGAGTGTGCACTTCCTCTGCTAAATTAAAAAGTTAAGAAAAGGGTAGAGTAATCCGTCAGAAATTCTTGCCTGTATCTTACTCCTCTGTGTGCTGACTGGCCATCTTTGTTCTTCTGAAAGCCTGGATGAGAGCCATGCTGTTTTTACTCCTTTCAGAATCCTTTACCTTTAAAAGGGTATGAGGAGCCACTGCACAGGTAACTTCCATTGCTTGATCTGCAGGCCGATTCGAGTTCTGTGAAATCCCAAACCATCCTATTTGCTGTTGTGAATGACACTGACACAGCCGACTGACAAGCTAGATCAGGATTGGCTTCACAACTATTTAAATGTAACTTCTGTTTATTAACCATTCATATTTAGAACAGTGGAGATTTCAAACTGATTTCAAAAAGATGGCACTGAGGTGATGTTTGCAGACTGTTTACTCTTCTTGTATGCTTTTCCAGTTGTCCAAGTGTCGCCTTCTATGGACCTTCTATCGTGGGACAAAGTCCTTTTTCTCTGCAAGAATCAACTGAGTTGATACACTGAATTGTTCAGCTAATATTCAAAGGGTATAAATAAAGAAGACGTTGCAGAAGGCTGTGTTTGACAAGGGCTCAGCCTCTGCCTCTACATGCTAGGATAATATAAGTTAAATTTTTTAAAATGATTGTTATCTTTACGCTGCATCTGTCGTGAACATTTGTGATGAGTTGCTAAATTACTCTCACTAAACGGCTTCATGGATAGACTATTAATAAACTTGACTTGTTCACAGTCTTGCAGATTAAAACCCCCACATTTTTAGAAACTCCCCAAATACCTCAGTTTACACTCAAAGATATTAGAGGCAGTAGAAACCATAGAAAGTCACTTATGAAAGGTCAAAAGCAATAATAGCGAGTTACTTAAAAAAGAAGAAGAAAGATCAGGAGAAGTGAGTATTGCTCCCTTGCATTTATCATGTTAAATGAAGTGCTTTTTGGCTGCCCAAAGTTTCCCACCACTCGATATTTCCTGAAATTAAGATAACATGTTACAGAATAGAAACTTCCTCCCCTCAAAAGCAAGTTTTCACACAAACTTTAGACACCAAGATGATTGAGCAGATGATCGGCAGACCTTGAGTTCAATCTGTGTGACACATCCATGGAATTTCACTCAGGAGTTTCTGCATTTAGCATTGTAAATTTGGTTAAACTACAGCATATCCTTTGTTAAGACAGTCAGGGTAGACACAGGGATGGCTAATCCAGCGCATCCATTTGCGCACTGGTCCAACAGGCTCCTTGCAAAGGCAGTCTTAACCCCCTAAGCACATGGAATACATTTGCCAATAATGTTCTGTGGAATTTCCTGTGCAGTTGGGTACTCCGACAGTGAACACAGATTTCATTTATTTATCTCGTGCATGTATGTGTTTTATTAATTAAAGTCTGATGCCTAATATTGGCATATTTACATATGGGAGTGGTGTTTTTCATGGTAGGAGTAGTCCCAGTGCATTAACTGGCACTATGCAGACAGCTACAAATCTGTCTTTTGAGCAAAGTTCTGGTCCTTAGTCAAACAGCCACTATGTGACATTACAGACCCAGGTCTGTATCTGTGTCCCCTCTCTGTTTTCACTTCCCATATGTACACACTGATATTGTCTCATTCCTGTATGGGCACATTAATTTTATCAATCATGCATCCTTAGCTGTACTCATGCATCCGTAATTTATGCAGTCATTCCTTTTTCCTGGCTCTTGTGGAATAAACAAACAGGTGCATGTTTACACTTCAGTCAACTGCGTGTGCCTCACAATATAGAAAAAGCAAAGCCGTACTAAATGCAAAGCACTGACAGTTTTAGCTCTTGGCTTATTATGCATGCTGACTGCTTCATTTGTACTGTATTAATTTCTAACACTGTAAAAGCAATACATATAGTCTGAAGAAAAAAGGGTTTGCAGGGAAAAAGAAAGATGGTTTTGTTATGTGCTATCTTGTCACAAGAACTGCAATATGGGGTCAGATCAAAAGTCCATTTATCTCATTCTCTTCTCCCTGACAGTGGTCTGTAGGGGATTTTCAGGGGAAGAACATGAAAAACATAGCATATATCAATTCTTCCCTAGAATACCTCTCATTTTATAGAAATAAGCTGGGAACTGTAAGTGTATCACCAAGCTTAATAGGACAAATGGAGCTATGTCCTGTTAACTTATCTAACCCCTTATGAACTTACCCAGACTTTTGGCACCCACAATATTTTATGGCCATAGGTCCCGCAATTTAATTATGTCCAATGTGGTTATCATATATCCCTGTGGAACTGCTGTCTGATATTTCTTTGGACATCCCTTCCTTTCACTATTTTTGCAAGAGAGCACGAAGTTGTTTTCTGCAGGTCTGCTGTCTCCATATCACTCGTATAAGAACAGACCCTCTCATTCATTTATTTTTCAAGTTGAAAACTCACATTTTATGTATTTTATCTCTTCAAGCAGATTTTTCCCAGTTCATCCTATTTTATATACACTCTGTGTATTCAAACAGAGTTTCCCACCATAAGATCACAAGAGAACACAGGTCCTGCTTGAAGAACCTGATCTTCTCCTGTGAGAAGGTGATCTGCCTAGCAAATGAAAGGCTGTGGATGTTGTGTACCTGGACTTTAGTAAATCCTTAGACACTGTTTACCACAGCATTCTCCTGGAGAAACTGGCTGCTCGTGGCTTGGATGGGTGTGCCCAGGTGGCCATAAGGCCAATGGCATCCTCGGCTGCATCAGGAACAGTGTGGCCAGCAGGACCAGGGCAGGGATCATCCCCCTGTACTGGGCACTGGTGAGGCCGCACCTCAAATCCTGGGTTCAGTTTTAGGCCTCTCTCTGAGACACTGAGGTGCTGGACTGTGCCCAGAGAAGGGCGACAGAGGTGTGGAAGGATCTGGAGCACAAGTCCTG
>NW_010231270.1:14388-17018 GCF_000690775.1 Eurypyga helias | reverse complement strand
TTACACTAACCCCCGTGCTGGGTGCTCTACTGCGGCGTTTTATTTAAGAGGGATAGATTTATTCAGGACTTCACAAAGTTTCGCCGCCCATTTTGCCACCCGCTTTAGTATGGGTGGCAAACAGTTGCTCAGCGCTGTCACAAGAGGGAACTGTTAATTCTGATGTTTCTTTCAGATCTCTATTTCTGTATGCCCCTGTTTTCTCTTCTTGCCACCCCATTGTATATATAATCATCATACCAGTGTTAATGATTCGCTAAGTTTGCAGCTCAGCTGTAAGCGTGCACAGGTCTGTATTATTTTTTCTTAACATGGGCTAGTGATGTTGCACTCAAGGATCTGTAACCATTTATGTTATCCAGGAAGTAACATTCAGTTATCATGTAACATGGTTGGAAGCAAATACTTCCGTAGAAAGTTTTACAGTAAAATTGTTGCCTGAAGTTCTTTGAGGCTGGAATGGGGTGGATGAAGTACAGGATTTCATATGTACCATTCGTCTGTCTGGAAAGTAGGATGGGTGTGATCTAGGATAGCTTACATGCTTTACTGAAGGGCTCAGTAATACGTATATACCACAGTGTTTAACTCTCAGAATCACACAGTAATATTGCTGCTGTTGGATTTTTTTTCATCCTGCCCTGCTAATGTCTCTATAGGAATGAAGTTGCTTCATGCAGATCCATACTGACTTTGAGGCCAGCTTATAGAGTCTGACCTAAAAGACACCCAAGAAACAGTCTGAAGACTGCTGAAACAGTCTTTGTGCTTTTATTCATCTTTCTCTTTCAGTAATAATTACAATAATTTTCTTAATAAGTTTATATGGAATTTAATTTAGTTTTATGTAGTAGCTGCTATAGATATGACAAGCATCTCAAGCTTTTAAAGTGGTTTGCTAGATACCAGTTTGTTCATAATTATTATGCTGGGCCAGTGTGGCCTGGGAGAGTTCACAGAACACAAAATCTGCAATATTTCCATATAACACCGGAGCGCTTTCAGCTGTATTCAAGTCGCGTTGTGGTAACTTCGACTTTCACTACAGCAGATGCTAGAAATTCGCAGAAGACACTTTTCCAAAAGATAGGCTTTTCTCCTTTCTATGAATGTGAAAGTCATGAAGTTTTTTTGACTCTGTAAGTGTAATCATTCCTCTTCCCTTTATGCATCTAACTGTTCTGAAGTGAGAAAATTTTACGGTGTTTGGGAGCTCCTAAATATTTTGGCATTTGATAATACGCTGACACTTTTGCAACGCTTACTAATGGACAGAGATCGAATCACTTGTTTTGGGAAAACTGAGTTTCTCACCCAAAGAAGATAAAGTTGATAGGAATTTATCCATCATGTAAAGGTGCCTTGTGATGGCTCACAAAAGTGAGTAACACATCGAGTAGGTTAGATGTAGTGCTTTGAATGACAAAAACACTGTACAAATCTAATCCTCATGACGCCCTTGGGAAGGCTGTTAACAAGGATTCTATTCCTGCTTTACAAGTAGGAAATGTGGAGCTGCATAGCGTGTAATAGGTGTAACTAGGATTTATCATTCTAAGGTTTAACGTTCTGAGCTTGTCTGTGTCCTGCATACCTGCCTGGCTCTGTGTCCTGCATACCTGCCTGGCACCTGCCGAGACAGGACCGTATGCACGGAAATGTATGTAGAGATGATGCCTAAGCAGTTTCTTATTCTGTAATGTGATTGTTGCATTATCCTCTAAGTAGTATTTTGGTTGAAGATGACCAAACTTGCGTAATATAAGCAGGGGAGCTCTGAAAGTCTTCTCCATGAGAAAATCTGATGACAGCTGGTGTAGCATCTTGAGCTTTGCTCAGTGTACCTTGTCTGTCCAGAAATTCTTACAGAGAGGATACCACAGTGCTGAATGCAATCTAAACGTCATTGCACATACAAAGAAATGAGATCTACTTTACAATAAGACAGGTGAATTGGGGACCTTGCTTTTCTCAACTGTGAGTGTTAACCTCTTACTTATGGTGAAGCTTCAGAGCAAACAGTCAACTTTGCAGTCTTAACCAAACATACATCATTACTGAGGATTTTCTGTGCTCACTGCAGGTTCAGCATTCTTCAGTGATTTTTTTAAAATGCCTGTAAGGACTCAAAGCCGTCAAATTCTAATATGCTTAGTAAACTTCAGATGTTTCAAAATGGAGTGTCAACAGATCTACACTGGGAACTCAAATGAATGCTTGTATAATCATAGCTTTGCTGTTGTATTATCAAGGCTGTCTTGTCAGCAGATAGCAGTCCCACTCTGCCACTGGTTTATTAATAGATATTGGAGTTCTGGAATACTTGCAGGCCCTGAGTCCTTGCTAATAAACGTGAGATCTATAAGTGTGCTTTCATTCAGTTTTGGGTGAAGTCTACTGGTTAATATCAAGAATATACCATGTTTTGTTTTAGCTACCATACACATCACTGTAGTGTTACTACCTTGCACATACTGTAGTGTTAGTTCCCGCCTGTCAAACATGTCTCCAGCTTCAAGCTGCCATTTAAAGTGCTTAGAGTGAAGTAAAATACAGAGATAATTATTATGAATGACTTGGAGTCAAATTAAAATTGATGTGACACAGTGGGAGCATCTTCAAAAGTAACG
>NW_010231270.1:0-14358 GCF_000690775.1 Eurypyga helias | reverse complement strand
TCAGCAGAAATGTTTCCTACTTCACCATTCAAATTTTTGACTGTGAGAATGTCTTCTCCTAAGTTTTCAGGTATTAGATAGACAAATCTTTAGAAACTATTCAGATACAACTACAGATTTTTTCTGAAAACTTAATATAACTGAAATAAAGTTAATAATAAAAAGTCAAATAGCCCTACTTTAAAATCTCGTTTTTAAATCTAGCCTAACTACTTCTACCTTTTCTTCCCAGAGGAACTTTCACATATAAGCAATGAACAGACTTTGGTTTTGAATTGTTCTGGCAACCTGCTCCCTGCCAGTCTCTCCTGAAAATCCCACAGCCCTTCCTCCATCATGTAACTCGATAACAGTCCCATACATGACCAAAACGCAGACCTCTTCATCACATGATGTGTGTATGCCTTGGATCTCACAGCCAAAAGATGCATGTCTGGTCATGTATGCTGTGGCCCTGCCCAGTCACTGGTGTAGCCAGGTTGGCAACCATTACCCTATTTGTGCAGTTGTAGCTTACTTTTGAACAGTGAAAGCGTAAATTATTTGAAAACTGTTGTTTAACCCTCTGCTGATACACCGTAGTATACACTGAAGTTTATTTTCAGCAGTCCGTTTGGGCAACCTTAGTAAATTCTAAGGAGATCTAGGGTAATGTTTTCTTTAGATGAACAGGTAAGCTTTCTAAATATTTATTTTAGAAAACCCACGTAAGGTGCCAGCAACTAAGGAGCTGCAATTTATGTCATGTTCACCTACCTTAGATGTTTTTGAAACAGTAATTTCATTAACTGCCTGAGAAGTGTGCCGAGAACTCCATGTGTTCCTTGCAGTTACGGAGCAGAGCAGTTCAGAGACAACAGAATGAGGAATACAGTGTGACAACTGGTTTTTTGCTCCCCTTTAATAGTGGTTAACTTTGAAAAATTTAATGAGATGCAGTAACTGATTATGTTTGTTACACTCCAAGGTAAAGCAAGTTAGTGTAAACTGCTGCTGAACGAGGAACTGTTACTACTTCCATATATAAAACTTCATTGTTGTTGTGTCCTGGGGGACTGTGTCCAGTTGCAGAATACCCGTTCTAAAAATCTGCAAAATTGGATGGTGTTTGGACAAGAACTGGGGGTGTGAATCGAGATCTGAACAATATTTTTGAATAGCTGATATGAGCATGAAAGGCTTCATACTCAAGAAGCAAGGGTGGTGGTAGTTAGGATTTTGCGTGAAGTCAGTCACATCTTCAATTTCTCAGCCTTTTTCAGAAATTAAGATGATGAAGGGCCTGGAGCACCTTCCACATGAGGAAAGGCTGAGAGAGCTGGGTCTGTTTAGCCTGGAGAAGAGGAGGCTGAGGGGGGATCTTATCAATGCTTCTCAATATCTAAAGGATGGATGTCAGGAAGATGGGGCCAGGCTCTTCTCAGTGGTGTCCAGGGACAGGACTAGGGGCATTGGCTATAAACTGGAAAACAGAAGGTTCAACCTGACCATTAGGAAACACTTCCTCTCTGTGAGGGTGACAGAGGTCACCTCTGGTCACCTGCCAAGGGAGGTGATGGAGTCTCCTTCCCTGGAGACTTTCAAAAGCCGTCTGGACTTGTTCCTGTGTGATCCACTTGAGGTGATCCTACCCTGTCAGGGGGGTTGGACTAGATGATCTCTAGAGGTCCCTTCCAACTCCTTCCGCTCTGTGAATCTCTAAACCTTCAGGGTGCAGAGTTGGGCATCCAGAAGCAAAGGCAAAAAATAGTATGTGGTGAAAATGTAAGCTGGAATTTCTGTGATTTTTCTCTACGTACATTTCTGATTTAATTCAAACCACTATTTTAATTTTGTTAGTTTTACCAGTGGAAGATTCTCTTCATACATCTACATAAGAAAACAGCTGAAGTGTCAGCTGGAGTGTGAATTTATAGTGGAAGTTACATAACACCGATTTCATGTGGATGAAATTTAGTGTGCAGTAAGTGTTAAAAAAGGGCTAATAAGCTAGTTAAACTGTTAAAGCTGTACACTTACTTCTGCCCAAGTAGATTTATTCAGTAAATCAGTTTGCATCCTGTAAAGTAAAACTACATTTTATTCTCTTAAAGAATGCATGGGAAAGAAACCTCACAGGCTTTCCTGTTCCAGTGATGAAAGCAAGATGTGTGTTTATGAGATAATAATCAGGTTCCATGTGTAATACAGCAGCTACAGTCACAACTGAGTGACACTGTAACTGCTGTCAGAAATTTGGGGGAGGGAAGACCTTTCCCTAGGTGAAAACCAGAACAGGCTTTGTGTGCCCCTTATTTGTCCCACCCAGTGGATTCTAGCAATACTTTACTGACTGCAGAATGATTATTTGTATTTTCAAAGACTGGTGATTTTAGACTCTGCCAGCCCAGCAAGCCCAATCCATGTTGGAGTCCTTCACCCTTGCATGCCTCATTACCCAGTATTTTGTATCTAAACCTAGAATCTCCTGTCTGGGCTGCTGTAACAATAAATTGATTCATACTAGAAAATTAGACAAGTGTTTTGTTAATATTTTTAAATTACTGGTAATTAAAATTAGTTCAATTCTTGAGACACGTGTAAAAGGCCATCAGTATGTAAAATGCTGGAATGAAAGTATAGCCTGATAAAATGTTATCTTTGCTTAAGATGCATGCATTTCTTAGAATGGCTGAGCTGTTGAAATGCAGAGTGTGGGTTGTGTGTTTAGAGCAAAGGAAGAATTTCTGTAAACACACATTACTTCAGGAACACGTATGATGGTACTTTGATTCTCCATAAATATATTCTGAGAAAGTTGAAAAGAGAACAGTTTCTTAAAACAGAACTAAATTCAGATAGTTGAGTCACTAAATAATAGTTGTACAGTGTTGTGCAGCTCTAGCAGATGATGTCCTAAATATGGACCAACTGTATTAGTTTGTGGCAAGCCAGAGTTATGTATCTTTATTAAGAATATAAGTTGATTTTTAGTAACTGATTTTTTTTTTTAATTAAGAAACCTTTTTCTTATGGTGTTTTGCATAACTTCAAATTATGTTTTAATTTGGAAACTAAAACTAATTACTTTGTTTCCTTAAGATTAGTGGGATTGGGTTGGGTTTTTTTCACTGCCGTATGAACCCCAGAAAGGGAAAGCAACGTTTAGAATTGTGTTGAGCACTAATACAAATAAACTCAACCAGTCAAAGAACGTAGCTGTAAGAATTGGCAGATCCCAACTCCTTCCTAAAAGTGCTGCCAGGGTATTGGCCACAGTCATTTGTGGCATGGGGCCGATTTGCTTCAACCTGCTTAATAAAGCATAGCACACACAGAGGAACCAAAGCTGGAATCTGAGACTGTTGAATGAATGATAGAAAATGTAGGCATATATTTTTAGGGGCTGTAAACTGTTTTTAGTGGCTTCTTTTGGCACTTCTGTTTTTTTTTAATCTGTGTGCTTTCCATGTGTTGTATGGGCAGATGTGTAAAAAACTGAAAGTATTTGTATGCTTTATTGGTGCTGCTGGAACTCTGCTAGATAGAAAGAATCGAAACAACTACATTTAAAAATGTGTTCCTGTTTTTACAAAGCACTGTAGAATGTCTCCCTCTCCCCCTTCTTCCCCCCAGTCTTGCATTGTGTCTGAAGCTTGAGAGATCCAGAAGTTCAGTTTGTGTGAACCTTCCATTTGCAAATATATGAGTAACCAAAGGGACGTAGATATTAAAGATAATTTAGAGGCTGCTGTCTGTTTGGAAGCATGGGTTTAGTTGGTTTTCTGTTGTGAGTTTGTTTGTTTGTTTGCTTGTTTTTAGCTGTTTGTCTTGCTTCCCCAAGTCGTGAACAGACATGTCATGTAGATACTGTCAATTATGAAGACAATTCTCCAAAGAATACTACATCTGCTAACAAGGGAGCTATTATATTTTATTGCTGTCTTATATATTCAGCAAGATGTTTTTAGGAAGTAAAGCACCAGGTCTCCAGACTCTAGAGCCAACTAACATGGAAACTTTATGGATAGAAATGAAAATTTTTTTTGAGTGGAAAGAAAACCTGTGCAGTTAAGGCAAAGTTGAGATGAATTCTTCCAAAATTTCTACATTTGATAGGGTAATAGGGTGCATCTGAATAAACAGATGCATTTTTCTTGCTTTACTGTGGGGGGACAAAAATATTGGTCGCATCCCTTAGGAGAAAATGCATACTTAAGGGCTTAACATATCTGCAATCTCCAATTCCTGCATGTTTTCTAGTCTACATACTTACCAGTCAATATAGTCTACATACTTACCAGTCAGTATCATGTATCTTTGTTTATGTACTGCATTTGATACTGTTTGTACACAGGGGCAATGTTTGTTCCAGGGCTCTTGTATGGTTCATAGTCTTTAAATAAGACTCTAAATACATTGTCGGGAAAACATGCGAGTGGGACTATCTTTTGCCATGTCACTTTGTCGCACAGTAGAACACAACTTTTTACAGGTTTGAATTGTATAGGAAGCGGAATAAATTTGTAATATACTTTCAAATCTTCAAAGCTCTTTAATCCTTTCTGCCAGTTTAAAACATGTCTGTGTCATGTACTAACCAAGTGATACTTGACAAACTTAATTGTGTTCTGTGGAAAAGTAGAAGCCCTGGTGTTCTATTTCTAAACGTGTCATCTGCCCTATATTTTCCTTTTTTTCTCCTAGAAGATATTTAGACAGCCAAAATCTTTTACCAAAAGAATGTGCTTATTTTTAGATCATTTTCCAAACATACGCAGTGCTACAGATCAACTGCTGTTTATTGATTTGTTGTGTCAATAGTTCCATTAACTGTGCTTCATATAATTCAGAATATGCACTACTGCCCAAACATATGGTGGGGCACCAACAGCAGGGGACAAGGAGGAATGGGTAGAGTTCAGGCAGCACCTCCCTCCTGTGCTATTAAGTTACTTTGTTCCAGTATGCGGTGTTGAAGGAAACTACGCAGTGTTTAAACCATTCTGCCAAATTCTAAGACTTGCTCCTTTTAAGAATTAAGTTCAGTGAAAACTTAAAGGAAGAAGATGAAATGTGAGTGGAATCCACCACATGCTTCGTTCTGTCAACTTAAAAAGGATATTTTTACGATGAGTAAGACACTTTTTCCAGATTAAGTAGGAAAGAAATACTGGGCTTTCACGTATGGTGAACTTCAAGTTTGTGTCGGATCTGTCATTGCATCTGGCGGTTGCTCCTTTCATATGCTGTCCAAGAGGCTGAGCTGCAGTAACAGAGGATCGGCTCTTCTCTGTTTTCCCTGTATCCTAGGTAAATATTCAGTGCATTCGTGTCCTCTTCTCAAGTTCAACCCGCTGCCTAAGCAGGCACCAAGTCGCTGATAAATTATTATGAAACCTTGACTGCATAGTCATTTATCAAACTCTTTTCACCAGCCATAAAATTTATATACCTGATGGTCTCTCGCAGCTTTCTGTTACATAATTAAGATTTTGATTGCCTGGTAAACTCTTCCTGTTGCTGCATGACGCTGATTGTGGCTTTTTTATTCCCTCTCCCCCCATTCATCAGCAGGACTTCATAAAGTGATTCTTGGGATTTATTCCACTTTTCACATAGAACGTTCAAATAGAGCACTTTCAAATATTGTGGCATTCATGGCACAATGTAAAGCAGAGCATTGGACGGTACCCTGATTTATCTTAGTTTCTTCATTGAATAGAAATGTTATGGCATCACTGAAAAATAATGATTTCTCCAGTATGTGAACTGGAAATACACGTATAATTAAATAGTCATGGATTTATCTTCAGGGAAACAGTATGCTATTGTACTGTCTTTCAGGCTGAACTTGACCATGTGGAATGAAATGCAAGATACTTGTGCTTTTTTTCTATGTATGCAATTTTATTTTTATATACATGCAAAAAATATTAAATATATTAAAATAGATGTTACATAGTATATTAAAATTATATCCATAATATATTTGTACATATGGACATACACAAGTCTTTTCAGCAAGGGAAGATATGACTAGCCAAAAAAAGTAAGCCTGATCCATCACAAATTGATGGATTCAGGTTAAGTAAAAAAACCAAGTCAAATTGCTTTCACTAAATTTTTATCAGATGTGCCTGAGACCAATCTTTTAACTGATAAATATGTGCCTTTTTCAAATAGCAATTTTTTTTTCTGTGTCAGTGCATTAAATGCAACAAAGCCATAGTAAAAAAACTGTGAGTGTGAGAGAACGTGCAGTGAGAAAAGGAGCCTTCTGAAAGGAGTGTCACTCAGCCTTGTGCCATCCAGCCAGGAGAAATCATTTTGTGCACACCTCCTTTTCCCTAAGGAGGGAGAAGTTCTTCCCAGTTACTTGACCAGTTTGGGTTCTTTCATATCATAGGGGCACAGCAAACTTCGAATTGCTGCTGTCAGTGCAGTTTGTGCTGCCCCAGCTGCTCTGTGACATCCTTCTCTCATTAACTCTCTGTCCTTAGTACTTCTCAGGCATGAGCAGGCTGCTGTCTGAGTTACGTGTGCTCGCACATTGGATGATCTCCATGTGCTCAGTAAATCAGCACTTCTGTGAAGTGCAGACTCATGGCACACACACAGCTTCATGAATTTTTTCTTAAACTGTAGGTCTGGTCATGCACTGTGCAAGTTGGATAGAGGGCTTGTAATGGACAACTCTCTTGTGCCAGTGCAAGAAGGTGAGTGGCCTGCAAACCCCAAGAAATTGAGCAATTTTATTCAAAACGGGTTCTGAGACAGAAGAAGAAATACCAAGAAAGACTATTGAGGACTTCTGGGTCTTCTGGTGACTCACTGTCTCAAATTTGTTTACATGTACTGTACTATTTTCGTAGGCTGTTTCACCATCATTCGTGTGACTTGGTGCTTCCAATCTCAGTTGTGGACTGCAAGAAAATAGTCAGTGTGTGTAATATGAAGAGTCAAGGCCCTGTACCGTGTCTCAGGGAGGAGGCTACAATCACCAGTCCCTTTTTACGCGGGGCAGAATGGGGCATGTTCTGTGGATCTGCTGTGGCTATCTTGTGGTAGACTCAGTCTGTGAACCGCTGTTTGGAGCGTGAGAAGCCAGGAGATCCTGGTGGGCTAAGTGCCTGCTGTAATGTAAAAGAGAAAAATGCTTCTTTGACTGTATTAAGGAAACCAGAAGAGGAAAAAGCTATTGATCACCATTCCTGGCCAGCCATATCTTACATCCATATGTAACCTTAGAAAAACATTAAGCATATTTCCCGTTTTCTAATCTTTCTCATTGCAAAATCTTGATTATATTTTTAATTTATATTTTTCCCCTCTTCAAATTGGGCTTTTGATTGCAGACTTTCTCATATTCAGCATGAAAGTTTAGCAGGTCTTGAGCTGTGCACCTGCAGCCTTATCTACCCCATTCTCAGGGGAAATCAGCTTCACTATTCATTTATTTATTTACGAAGAAAGCATGTGGTGAGAACCTAACCCAAGCGTGGTTTACATACGTGATAGTTTACTTTGACAAGGAGCCTTGACAAGTACAGTCTGGTGTTGCTGTAGTCCTGGCTACCAAGTTGCTTTCTCTGGATCAACACTCTTAATTTATGTTCTGGATTATTACTATATTGGAAGGCATCTCAAAACGAGAGATAAAATTAAGTGTTATTTCCTCAGAGGATAAGCATTCAGGCAGCAGGAAGTTTGTATTGTTTGAGCACTGGGAATGTGTGGTTATTCGCTGATCTCCTACAAATCACACTTTTCTTAAGAAACTGTTAGGGAGTGAATTCATTAGTGAACCTGTACGAATTGGTGTACTGGTTTTTATAATGTGGATACAGTATTATGTTTCAACATTTTGTGGCTCCTTTAATGATGTTGCATCTCTCTTTTAATTTTGAAAAGAGAGTTTTCAAAACCTTTTCCCCACCCCCAAGAATCTTTTCCCTTTTCTATTGGATGAAGTAATAACTAACTATGACTTTCTAGTGAAGAGCTTTGTAATTTTGGAAAGTGTGTTTTTTCATCCAAAATAATACTCATGTTGTTTGCCTTACCCATTTAAGGTAGTAAAACTAAATTCTGCCATAATGAACTGCTATGATAGTGACATTTGTAAATGCTTCCACTCCACTGTCTTCCTACTCTTCTTCCTTTCCTTTCTTTTCTCATTCACCTCCCAAAAAAGCGTTTATTACATTAGAAGCGTCTGCTTTGCTCCTCATCATGCATATGATATTGATTGAAATCAAGGACTAAGAACAGGATGCTGTTAAAACCAACGGGCCAAATGCAGAATCCGAGACCAGCCCACCTAGCCCCTTCTCCATTTCTTCCCTCCCCATGCTTGTTGCCCTGCCTTCCGTTTTCTGGAGCTGGAGGAGCTCCTATCCCTTAGTTGCTTCTGTGCCTTTGTGTGCCTTCCATGTCCTCCTCCTCTCCACCTTTCTTTTTGGGCATATGTCGCAACTTGCTTGTCTGTGCTTTCCTGTAGCAGCTAGAGTCTGTTTTGGTGACCCTCTAGTTTCAACTTTGCATTGCATATGCACGTTCTGTTGTTATTTCTCTATGTTGCTATTTTTTTCCCCTGAAGAATGCAATAAAATGAAATTTCCATTTACTGTAGTTCATAACTCACCAGTAACTGGTAGTGACCTTAGAAAAAGGACACCTCTCTATCCTGCTTCCATTTTTGTGCTTGGTTTCAAAGAACTACCTCAAATAATGGTGGTGTTAGAGCCTCTTCACAGCAAATGTGAAAGGATTCTTGAAGAATACAGTATGCAGAAGCTGCTACTACTGCTTCTGTGCAGTTACAGGGAAGAGTTATGACTCTTGCCTGGTTTTGTATAGTTTTAGGCAATGTTAATTCCAAATACACTAGAAAGCAGACATGAACAAAAACCAAGAAAGTATGGTTGATACAGACACGGTGCTTTATTTGGAGGACTCTTAGGAGAACTCTGTGAGAAAATGGCAGGATAACTTTGAGGACACTGAACATGTCGTCCGGACTTCAGCATCGTCAGGCTGCCCAGGGAGGTGGTGGAGTCACCATCCCTGGATGTGTTTAAGAGACGGGTGGATGAGGTGCTGAGAGATATGGTTTAGTGGCGGACAGATACGGTTGGACTGGATGATCTCTAAGGTCTTTTCCAACCCAGTGATTCTATGATTCTATGATCGTCCTGTGCCATTGCTTGCGTATGCATTCAAATTTCAGAAGTTTGAATTCCTATTACTAGCAAGCATAAACGAATACAACAGATATAACTTCACTGGTCAAACCTATAAACATAAATTTGCCGTCATTCCCCTAATTTTCTTCTGAGCAAATCTTGTTTGAAATAATTAAGATCACGTTTTTCTGAAATAGTGTTACTGCATGTTAATAATAAAATGTTTTGTATGTGTGGTTTCCAGTTCTTGTGTAAATGATCTCTGGAGGTGGCTTAGCTAAGCACCAGTTGCACTTTGATGGCATAATATTAACTTGCTGGTGCAAAACTCAATTCTGTGTCTTCAGGATTCTAAGTTAAATTTCTTTTCTGCTTGTGTTTTGTGTTATCTTGTTCTAGGTTGTTGGAAGAGGAGCCTTTGGTGTGGTCTGCAAGGCAAAATGGCGAGCTAAAGATGTAGCCATTAAACAAATAGAAAGTGAATCTGAAAGAAAAGCCTTCATTGTAGAGGTACAGTAAGTTTGCTGAAAAAACATGGGGTTTGGCAGAGTTTGTTTTCTTAATTAATGAGTGGATTTAGTGTACTAAAAGCTGTGTCTGTATTACAAGGTCAGTGCAGCCTGTGGTACCCAGTACAGGCCTGGACCCCCTGTCGTGCAAAACAGGACACCTGTCAGAGCACACTGCAGCTCCTTTAGTTTGCTTCCCATAAAAACTGGAAGGCAAGGGGGATAGAGAGGAGGGTATCCAGGTTGGGGAAACTCCAGCTCCTGGATTCTGTCCCAGCATGGAGTCAGGGTGTAGCTGGAATACCCACCAGAATCCTGGAACTGATGATTACTTCCAGGGACTACAGCATACGGTCTTCAATCAGGTCCACACTTGAAACTTAGTCTTTTCTATGCAGTTCTAATCAATTAGGGGTTTTTTTCTTACATATTAATATGTATAACTCATTTAAGGGCAATCACTCCATTCAATGTCTGCTTCTTCAGAAGGATCTTGAGTAGTTCAGATATACTGATAAACTTCCCAAGATACATAACATTTTCTAGAATCAAAAGTTAGCCATTTAATTTAAATTAAATATATTGTGACATGCTGCTAAGTATTTATTTAGTCAGTAAGAACCTAGGATGTTCAGGAGACACAAATGCGTCATCATGTAACATACAAAATACGTTTTAAAAAAATCTCTTAGATTTTGGAACTAAAAATGTAAAACACTGAAGAGTTAAGGGAAGCATATTTGTAATAGGCTTCTCTGTGTAAATATTTATATATCATTCATTGCCATTGAAAGTTTTTTTTATATTATTAACCTGAGTCTAATTTGATACTGAGTAGAACTGATCAGTCTTTTAGCCTTCTTGTGTTCAAAAGAGATTTGAGAAGATAGTTCCAGAAATACGTCAGTAATTACTGGGATTCAGGAAACCCTAGACTATGAAAGCATCAGTTGTAATACTCCTTTCTAGGTTTTTTTATAATTTATGAAGTGGACAGAAAAAAATATTAGCTCCCTAGTTGAATAATAGCATAAGCTGCCCCAGAAGTCTGTGTAAAGGAAGAAAATGCCTTTCCCTTCTGTTCTCCTACTTACTGGTAAAAAAAAAAAAAAAACAAATCAGTGCAAAATGGTCTGATGGTCAGTTAGTACAAGCAGCAGTAGGTTCTTGGAACTACGACACACTAATATTAAATTGGTTGTTTATTTTATAGGATTGTGGGTTTGTTTTTTACCTTTTTTGTTAAGGCCAGTAATTTAATATGTTGTTAATAAAGCCAATATGACTCCGATTGTTTAGGTAGTTAGATAATGGGGATTCTAAAATTGGAGGCTCCAGGAAGACCACCAAGCCTATAGAGGTCTTAGTTGCACAGTGCTTATGACTTGAGTGATTTTACTATATCATGAAAAAAATACTTTCTTTATATTTCTTTTAAATACAGTTCCAGTTAGACACAAACCTAATTACATAAATTCAGATGCAAACAGGGACATCAGTCTTGTAATTCCTAAAATCACCATATAGGTTGTGCAGACATATAAAACTGTAATTGCTGTTGTGATGTACGAATTATAGATGTGAAAATAAACCATTAGCCTTTTTTTTGCCATGGTTTGAAAAGTGTGACTTGTTTTGCAGCTTCGGCAACTGTCGCGAGTAAACCACCCCAATATTGTCAAATTATATGGAGCCTGTCTAAACCCAGTAAGTTACAGCTTTGACAGTATGACAAGAGGTGACTAGCTTAACATATGCAAGCATCAAAATGTATATTTTTATATACAAATGTGTTTATCTTATATATACTTTTATGGTTTAGCCATAATAAGGAAATACAGAGATATGTAGGCTGGCTGATATTTTCAGGTTTTTGGATTCTTTGCACCACTGTAAGAAATAAATTCTTTCAAGAAAACCCCAGAGCTATTTCTGAACACCTATTATACTTCAGTTTGTCAGAGTGGCATCCAGTGTCTTGCATATGTAGCGTGATTCATATCTACAGTCCTATTAACCGCAAATCAGCAATACGAAAAGAAAATACATTAGCAACACGTGATTCATAGCTTGTAAGTCAGTTCCTATTCTCATACATGCAGTTTTCAGGATTTGCTTTCTTTCTGCCACAGCTGCAGGCAGTCTCTCAAATTCTCAAAGCAGAAAAACGAGTACTGTGAGAGGGCAGATGTATCCTTAGCTAATTCTACTATGGGGTATTTATTTGGTTAAAATAATGCTGCATCTCTTTTTTTCTTAGTACTAGCGATACTCTTTTGACATGGTATTTAAAATTTTTTGTAAGCTACTAAAATAAAAAGTAAAGGCAAATTAATTGCAGTTTGAAGACAGCTTTTGCTTTTCAGGAATTGGAGGTGGTGGGGAGGTCATTCTCCTCTTTCTTAACTTACAGTAGGAACTAAATATAAAACTGATAGTTGTTTTTTATATGTAAATATGTACCATTCAAGCTGACTCTTTACCTTATAGATAAATTTTCCATAAGCTCAGGTACGGAGACTTTGCAGTTCCTCTCATAGAATTTTCCTTTCAGTTTACAAAAGCTGTTTTCCCTATTTTTTGTCCCCTTCTCCACCCCAAAGGTGTGTCTTGTTATGGAATATGCTGAAGGAGGTTCTCTATACAATGGTGAGTATAATTTCAACATAGTGGCTTCCTGGAGCTGAAGTACTAGTGTGAGGGGGGAACATGATCTAAAATACAAAGTTGTTTCATACATATGTCTCCATCCTTGGAGATTCTCAGAAGCCACCTGGACACAGTCCTGAGCAGCCGGCTCTAGGTGGCCTGCTTGACCCTGCTTGGTGGACCTCCAGAGGTCCCTTCTAGCCCCAACCATTCTGTGGGTCTTTGAAATCCTTAAAATAATTTTAAGGAGAAAGGAGTGTGCTTTTAAAAAACACTTTTCAGTCCACTGGTTTGTTTCTTGATATCAGTTGGTTGTATTTTGTGCAAATCATTTAAGGTTTTCCAGTGTAACATCTGAAAAGATTCTTCCGTAACTTGTAAATTCCCTGAGCATTTGTTTGACACAGACTTTACCAGAGATAGCTGAGAACAAGCAACACATTCCATATTTTAACATCAAAAGTTATGAAAAACATACTAAAAAGGAAAAATATTTTGACATTTCCATTATTTTAAGTCTGTAGAAGGATATTTTCAGTGGCAGTGATGAGGCTTTGGTAATTACCTAGATTCCATAGAGCTTTCTAACTGGTATGTCGTTAACTCCATTGTATCTGTTGTAATATACAATAAAGTTCTTTTTAGTTTGTGCCTTTGTTTTGCAGTGCTGCATGGTGCTGAACCTCTGCCTCATTATACTGCTGCACATGCCATGAGTTGGTGTTTACAGTGTTCCCAAGGAGTGGCATATCTCCACAGCATGAAACCAAAAGCTCTAATTCACAGAGACTTGAAACCCCCAAAGTAGGTTTTTATGGCTCATATTTCATATTTTCTTACAATTGGAATTTAAGATAATTTATAATCATTTCACTGCATTTGAAAGAAATACCTTTAATTGATCCTAACTTCATTGGACGTACCATATTCTAAATGAAAGCTGTGCATTTGAAATTTCAGTTCCAGAATGATGGTGTGTGGTACAGGAAATTAACTGTACTGTTCATTTCCTGTGGGGGGTGGTGGCGGTGTTTGGTTGCTTGGTTTTAACATCATATTTAATTTGAGATATTAGAGCTCTTTCCCCACATGGCCATCCTACTCTACCCTCTCCTGTTGCACTGCCCCTGCCAGAATCATAGAATCATAGAATCCTAGAATGGTTTGGGTTGGAAGGGACCTTAAAGACCATCTAGTTCCAACCCCCCTGCCATGGGCAGGGACACCTTCCACTAGACCAGGTTGCTCAAAGCCTCGTCCAGCCTGGCCTTGAGCACTTCCAGGGATGGGGCATCCACAGCTTCTCTGGGCAACCTGTTCCAGTGCCTCACCACCCTCTCTGGGAAGAATTTCTTCCTGATATCTAATCTAACCCTCCCCACTTTCAATTTGTACCCATTCCCCCTTGTCCTGTCACTACAGACCCTTGTAAAAAGTTCCCCCCCAGCTTCCTGGTAGCCCCTTCAGGTACTGGAAGGCTGCAATGAGGTCTCCTCGGAGCCTTCTCTTCTCCAGGCTGAACAATCCCCCACCACTTCCCACTGAAAGAAAATTTAATAGTTTTCTGCCCAGTCAGTTTGTTGGTCTGAACTGACTCATTTTACAGTTTCAGATTTGGCCTCACAGGTAAGGTGGAAACAGGTTTGGTGATCAGCAAGATCGCCCCCTTTTGGTGGTAGCTTGCAGTTACTACCAGATAAAATTATAATGTGAAGCCACATTTGAAATCTTGAATTCTTTCTTTTACCCCCAGTTTTGACTTAGAGAGCTGTTAACATGCGACTTCGAGTGCTTTCATTTAAATAAATAGCTGCGTTGCCTGACATTAATGGGAGCCTCGATCATTCTTCTGGTAAAATTGTTACAGCACTTGTTTTTCATCCTCTGGCATCTGAAATGCTAATTTTATCAATATATGCTTAGTGGCTTACTGTAGCTAAATATATTTATTTAAAATCTAGCATGTAGAAGTATTAATAATTCACAATATATGTTGGATTACTTTAAGATCGTAGAATGCTTTGGGTTGGAAG
>NW_010231269.1:2554-2756 GCF_000690775.1 Eurypyga helias | reverse complement strand
CTCCGAGGGGGAGCAGCCAGCGGAATTCGGAGCCGGTTTGGCCTGGAGTTTTCCTGGTTTGGGTGGTGGGGGGGTGTTTTTTGGCCCGGTTTTGTACCCGCTGCCCGTCCTCACGGTGCTAATTCGGCTCCGAGGTCCTCGCGGTGTGTTTTTCCCAGTTGTTTCCGAGCGGTTCCAGACGATCCGGGGCGCTGTGGGGTCG
>NW_010231269.1:1898-2106 GCF_000690775.1 Eurypyga helias | reverse complement strand
CGAGCACGCTGCCCTTTTCTTTTGCCCAAAACGTTGATAAATTTGGGTCGGTTCAAAGCAAAAATCGCTGCTGGAACGTTTGAGGCGGCAACATGCTTATTCCGGGCAGGAAAAAACGCTCCTGACTCAGGCTTCTACGTTTTGCCTAAAATTTGGGTTTTTAGGTGTAAATTTGAGGGAGTTTGGGAGCTGCTGCCCATGTAGATGC
>NW_010231269.1:622-1048 GCF_000690775.1 Eurypyga helias | reverse complement strand
CCGTGGCTTCGGCCCAGCGGGAATCACCCGTTCCCTGTGGTTTCTGGGAGCACGGGCGGACGGAATCGAGCGGAGAATTTGATCCCTGCCCGCTGTTCCCAGGCTCCTCCCTGGGAAGGGCTTGGAACTCATTCAGCCAAGCCCAGCGGTTTTCTGGTCGGAGCGTGGGGCCGGTGTGAGCCGGTAAATAACCTCCCACGGGAATCCGGGCCGGATTCTGCCGCGTCAGGACTTCTCCCACCCACGCCTTCTCCGGCCTCGCTCCCTCGCGCCGGGAGTGCGGGCCTTGAGCTGGAGGCAAAGCCGAGCCCTTTGCTCGCTCCCGAGCTCCCCACCGCCTGCGCCTCCCTTCCCCGGCGAGCTTGGGGTCGTATCCCTGGTGAGCTTGGGGTCTTGGGCTCACACCCCTGCGAGCTAGGGGTCACC
>NW_010231269.1:0-244 GCF_000690775.1 Eurypyga helias | reverse complement strand
AATGGGAATCTGGGTCGTAAAACGAAGGCGCACGGTTTCTCTGCGGTGGAGGAGGCGGCGGGGCGCCTGTTGGGCCAGTTTGGGTTGGATTTAGCCGGTCCGGTTCCCAGCGTTCCCGTTATCCACGGTCGTAAATCCAGAGGGGATGCGCGGAGGAGCTCACGGCAATGCAAACTCGTTTCCCTGTCCCCAAACCAGCGCCTTGCCACCCCTTTCGTGTCCCCGCAGCCGCCACCCTGGGCCT
>NW_010231268.1:11175-18721 GCF_000690775.1 Eurypyga helias | reverse complement strand
TTTGTCCACCAGTACCCCCAAGTACCCTTCTCAGGGCTGCTTTCTATCTGCTCTCTACCCAGCCTGGATAAAAGGATGCAGGTAACCAAATGCCTCCTGATTTCACTTACTTCAGGTTTGGTGGGAATCATGTACCAAACCACTTTACAGGATCTGGCCCTGTGTATCTTTGCCAGGCTCTTGGAGATGTCACTGTCAGGGACAGGATTAAGTCCCAGTTCCAGTCTCATCAATTTATTAGGCTATAACCTTTTCCCAGTTGCAACAGCAGAATTAATAGAAATGGCACATGACCTTTCTGTGATAAGACTCTCTATTACAGCAGCCTCACAGAGAGTCACAGTGTCTACTCTGCAGAGCTAATAATAGACAACATTCCTACAGGGACATAATTCATGGGGCTGCATGCACAAGTCATGCACCAAAACCTTAAAGCACCAAATGAATCATACTGAGTAAAAAACAAACGTGCTGCACACACAGCACAGTGAAACGTTCAATACAAGCTATCTGCAGCACAGCTACATATCGTAAAGCCAAGAGGAGAGAGAAATGGTAGGCAGTAGCCAAATGATTGTGTATATCTTATCTTGGGCAATGAGGTTGGTATTTTTGCCTCTGTAGTATCTCCTTCTGCCTGTTATGCATTTTAATCCTATCAAGTAAGGACTGTTGACTAGGAAAAGAAGGAAGACTATGAATGACAACAGCAGAGACTAATCACAAGAGATCAGTATGGACTAGTTAAATCTGGGAAGAGGAAACACAGAAAAGGGGAAAGTATGGCTTCATTCAAAGCAAAACAAACCTTTGTAATTAAGGCATCTCTTTCAGAAGGAACATCCTCTTATCCTCCCTCACCTGTACAATGCCATGCAGCTGATCAAGTGAACATCTGCTGGATGAAATGCTTCTCTCAGCAACATGCCGGCAGTTTCTAGAGTTGCTCATAATAGAAAGCAAAGTCTGCAACCATCTTTTGCAAAGTCGTTGCTTGTAGGCACAGATGTATCTAGAAAGTGACAAATCCTTTCAGTGTTGCACTTTAAATTGTCATTTTGGCAAAAACCTAAATTTCTGTAAAACAGAACCAAGACATCATGTTACATAGGAGAAAGACATCATGTTCCGAGCTGGAAAAAATGCTCTTCTCCCTTTCCTCAGGGTTTTGTCTATCAAAACAGGGCAAGAGAGCTTTGCAACCTTGATCTTGTACGCTGACATCAAGGTGACTGTTACATCCTGTTTACCATGCAATGTACAATAATGAACCTACTCCATCAGTACAGATGGTAGGAGTAGTTTGGGTAAGGAAACTGTTAAATACTGACCTAAACTAGTCATGAATAAAGAAAAAAATTTACCCTGGTGGATAATCAGTATATAAAAACTTTTGGATTTCTTTTAAAGTTCATGTTTTTCTCTATTTGCTTTATGCATACAGCATTTTAATTTTGATCTGATGATTCATAGGCAAAAAAAGTTATGCCTCATTCAAGGAACAATAAATCTATTATATGGGTAGCATCATAGCCTAATCTCTATTGCAAAAAGCGTATTGAGTGAAATCCTGTCCCTTCTGAAATGTTCAGGAGTATCATTGATTTTAATAGGGACAGGATTTCAGCTATCAACTGAAGGCATTTCTAAATGGTAAGAGGAGGCAGACAACACAAAAGCGTACTAGTTAATGTCAAGTGATGGTTAGACAGAAGAATTTTATCTTTACGTATTTCTGCTGTTTGAGGAGCTGGCAGTGATGGCACATTAGATGCATTTCCAAAGTCAAGTTTTCTGTTATTAGGTAAATATTCAGGATCGTAGGTCATTGGAGCCAGCCCTTTGAAAGCTCTTCTCCTGTAATGTTCATAACATGCCCCTGGTTAGCAAGATGTCCAACATTTTGTGACTTGACTTTGTAAAGAAGCAGACAGTAAAAGACATGACATACTCACTAAGGATTTAATCTCACCAAGCTTTCCCCTCCTCTGCATTTTGCACTCAAGTAGTGATGTCCATACATCTCTACTGGGGTCTCACCTTGGCCCTGAGCTTTGGCTAGAAGGAGTATCAGCAGGAGTTCTGCTTGTAGTGACCTCACTTCTTACTACATAGCTTTTTTTAAACTCTTTTTTCCAGCAAGTAAGAAGCAAAACAAAGTACTGACTCACAGGCTAAAATAGATCCCTAAGTCCAAAGAAATCTTTGAAAGGGATGGGTGTTTTCCTCCCATAAGACAGATTGCGTAATCTTTAGCACATTCTTTTATTAAGTAACACGTTCCATCTCATTTTAAAAGCAAAGCAGCATAAAACCACCTCACCATTTTTCATCACCAGACATTTTTACACTTTCTCTTTTGCAGCTTCAGACATTGTAAAATGCACCAGTTCAGTCCAGTGCTGCTTCCCTCTGCATGAAAATAGGCACGAGAAATTCAATGCCTTTCTAGTTTCTTTTCCTTCCAAACTCCCAACAGCCATCATTCCTTCTCTTCACAAAGAGCATCCAGATGTTAATAAACATCTCAAACTTACTGTTTTTCAATGGCACCACCTTTTCCTATTCTGCTTTTTCTATCATTTATTTTTGTCCACCCCACAGCTTTTGTCATTTGCTCATATTTCCAGTTCACCACAAAATATGTTCTATGAATGTCAACAGAAGAACTCCTTTAATATGAACCAAAATAACATTATTTGCTTCAAATCCAGGGAAATACAACCTGCTTTTAAAATTTATGCTCATTGGAGCTTCCACTAAATTTTTTCTGGATGGGAATTTAATGTGGAGCATCACTGAGTGTTCCAGTCAGAGTTCAAAAGTGAACTTTTATTTTCAGAGTTCACAATAACAAAGAGACCAAGGATCTTCCATATATTTTTTTTTAAAATGTGTTTTATTTAGTTGAAAATAGGTCTCTAGGCCACAAACTATGCATTGTAAATCAATACAGGTCTGATAAGGCTGACAAGTGACAGAAGTAGAATATGCATCCCTTAGCACAGACTTTGCAGTGTCACTGGACACATTAATGCCTCTACATTTAAAAAAAGCCTTCTGACAAACTTACGGGCTTGCTAATGTTGACTAGAGAGAGGAATTTTAATAGCTATATGGGAAATATGAAAATATAACACGTTTACCACTGTTTCCATAATTGTGTGTATAGTGATAAACAGATGTTTTCAACCTGAGTTCAGTGGACTTAAGGCTTGCAGACTAATTTTAAGAGGTCTGTTTAACAGATAAAAGCAGGGGCATATTTTTTGGGTTTAATTCCACTAGGCATTCATCCCCATCTCTACTGAACAAAAGTGCTTGAAATGATGGGTACAATCTAGAGAGTTGAGTTACTTCCTCCATGGACCCAACAATGAAAATTAGCAAAAATTACTGCAAAAAAGTAGTGGCCTATTTCCAGAGTCTTGGGACAGAAGCTGAAACAAGGGGGAGCTCCACTAGCAATGTATTACCTTCTGGAGAAGACTCCTGCAGGGAACCTGAAAGACTCCAGGTTCTTAAAAAAAGTTGACAGCAAGTCTGAGAAACCAGTGTTTTTCAGGGAAATTTTCAGGGAAATCTGAAGACAGCAGACACATTGCACCTTCAAAAACCAGCTCAGGATCTGAGATGTGGTGCAAGTCTGAGCCAGACTTGCATTAACTGGATCATGGCTCTCCTGCTGTCCTACAGAGGTGAGGATAATCTTGATACCATTGAAAAGCTCACTAGTCTGGCTGCACTTTGCACCACAGGACAGAGGTTTTCTATCAAGGGTTAAACCCTTGTCTCTAATTAATATTGTTTAATGAAGCTAATGGGTATGCCGGGCTCACCAGCCCCAGATAAAAAGCAGAGAAGAGCAAAGGGCTTACCCTGTTTCAAAGCCATGACAGGAGCTGGCAGCATCAAGGTGATCAGAGAAACATAGAGCAGACAGACTGCAGGCAGCCAGAGCTCTCCTGGCATGTGAAGCCATGACAACGTACAAACACTGTCCTCAGCCACGCATTGCGGTTCTCCCTCGGGAATTTGGTGCCTGAGCATGTGCTATTTCCCAACACCCATGGGCAGGGCTCTATGCCTTCCTGGTGGGACTGCAGAAGGGGATTGAGCCAGGCCTACACCTAACCAAAATCCATTCAAACCAATATTTTCAAGTCTTTGCTAAACTCCTACCAGTCTTCCCAAAAATGTTTCTGCTAATCAGAATAACAGGTCAGCTAATGCTGATGTCCCCAGTTAGGTGCCTGCTGAGCACCAGGACTGCCTGCACTTCTGTGTTATGTCCTATACCATTATAGCCTATGTCCTCAACATCCATAGGGCGCTCCCCAGTGGGTGCAACACCAGCAGCAGGATGCTCACTGCTGCTCAAGGGCCGGCATGCTGTCCCTACGAGGGCCCTCGCCCCATGTGCTGTCACTGGCAGCTTTTGCTTCTAAGATGGTTGGCTTTCCAACTCAAATGGGTTTAAACTGTTTTGGGGTTACCAAAGTGATTAAGAACCCACCAGTAGCCTGCATGGGAGCAGAGCCAGAACAAATCCAGCCAGAGGAAAGCCCAAAAAGAAAACAAATAATGGTTCAGCTTTCTGGTTATACTTCTCCAAGGACTTTGCAAATGAAAGTGAGAAAAACTTAAAGGAAATGGAATTATGTAGGAAGTGAGAGTTATCATTACAGTCAGCCTCTAGTATCTTGTAAAGTTTGAGACCTGTGGGCTAGATCTTGCCTCAATACAGCCCTTGACTCAAACAAGCTCCATTCCAAATAAATAAGAGAGGAAGTGAACAAAAGAAACACAGGGCAAAGAAAGCTAAAGCAGGGTAGTGATGGTGCTGTCTTTGAGCACAAGTCATGTGCTCTGCTCCAGAGCAGCAAGGTACAAGAAGAAAAATCCAAAGAAAAAGTATTGTTTACAAACCCCTGCTCATGCCACAGTTCTGGGGTTGCTATTTGTTTTCTTATGAGACCATCTCACTTTCCCTGGAAGTGTAGATTATTTTGTTTCCCCTTTCCTACCTAGACAAACACTTATCAAGAACATGAAATGAGATTGAAAGTCACATGCAGTAGGTGCTCTGTTATGACAGGCTAAACAAGTCAGCTGTGATGTGAGCATAATTATGTGAAAAGACCTCCATTATTTTGTCTTGTTTTCAAATAATCTGTATTCCACAGGTGACTATTTGTTCATGGAAATAATGGGTATAAAGTGATCGCCGACTGTACGCAGCAAAGGACCCGATGCTATTGGGTTACACAACCCTGAACAGGCAGCACTAGAACTTAGAACACTTTCGCCTCAATAAAAATCCAACAAGTCAAAACCAACTCCAGGCTGTAACAGTACAGTCACTGCTTAGATTCCTACCCCTGCTTCTTGTAACAAAGTCTACTTCATTTTCTCCCCAGGAGTAAGATTTCAAATAATTGATTCTGACTTGCAGCCTTGAAACTCTCTTCTTTTAATGTCTTCATAGAAAAGATCCAGATTCTATAAAGTCTGATTCTGCTCATTTCCATTCTAATTAAAAGGTCTTCTGCAAATTTGATCATTTATAACAAAGAAATAACTTCAAAGGAACTCCTATGAGGAAGAGTGTTGAGAGATGATTAGCAATGCCTGTAAAAATATTCAAGGGCAAGCTCTAGATTTTACTTCAGCTAAGAGAAAACACTGAGCTTTAGTTGCCAAATTCGCATGAGAAACATGAAGGACCCACAGAGACATGGCAAGAATCGCAAGATGCTCTCTAGCTCCATAGAATGGTGGTTTAGGTTGGGAGGGACATTAAAGATCATCTAGTTCCAACACAGAACTAGATTATTCCATAGAATCATGAGTTTAAACAAGACTATCTCAGGACTACTCAGCAAGGTAGGCAAACTTGGATTTTGACTCTTGGAATAAGGAATCTGGAACTGGAGATTGAATTGTTTCTATCATAGGAAGGACAAAAGAAAAAAAAAGGGAGCACAGGTGGGATGCAGAGTCAGAGTAAAAGACCTGTGAACCTTTGAAGTTGGGTTATCTGCTGTCCTAAGGAGATAAGGAGAAAGTTGATAGTCCATAACCCCAAGTAACACCTTTGATACCCTACTGCCCTACCCTCAGCACAAGCACTCTGACCTTTGAGGAATCCCAAGACAAACTGGGATTATGGCAGGTGGTAGTTTTTTTTTTGCTCACACTGCCTTGGACAACTTTGATATCCCACAGAAAGGTCCTGACTACCTACACACACACCCCCCTCGTCTCTCTGTGAGATGGCTTCTGCAATGAGAAGCAAGGAGATCTGTTAGAGGATCCCTAAAATATTTTGAGGTATCTAACCATTACAGGAAGCATCGTTTTGATGACCCAGATATGTTGCACTGCTTTACAACAGTAGTATATCACAGTTTGAGGACTTCACACTTAGAACAATTAAATGCAACCTCAGGGATGGATTAGTATCCATCCCAATTGGAAGAATCAGACATTGAAATGGATCAAAGTGGTGTACTGCACCATAAGTCCACTTTGGTGGAAGACATATTTTGCTTGTGTGTTTGTCTGAACTTGATATTTCTGTTAAGATAATTAGTTACTGCGGTGACTCAACACAAAATGTTTCCCAACATGTCACACAAGTTCATGCCTAGGATTTTCTTGTTTGGGGTGGAAGGAGAGTAGGTGCTCTCTATATCATGCAGAGGTCTCTTTGAAGAGTGCTCCACAACAGCCTAAAACCTTTCTATTAATTGAGTGGATAAAGATCTAGCAAGTCTGGCATAACATCAGGTTAAAATTCAGGGTCACAGTCACATCAGGACTAAGCAATGCCAAAAACCACACAAGAATTTAGTACAAAATGCTAGAAATCCGATACTCATTTCATCAAATTCCACCACACAGAACAAACAAATAAACTGGAAAATTCATATGTTTAAAAACCCACCATGATTTGATCATTTTACTGTTGGCCTATTTATCAGAACATGTTTGCCAGGAAATTTCAAGCCAGTACAGTCAGAAGACGACTATTTACTTAGCTTCTTCACAGAACTGCTCTTACAACTGTAGTGGGCCTGGTGCCGAGATACCAGTTTGATCACCTATTAAAAAGAGACACTTCTCTAGACCTTTAGAGAAAGCACTTGGTATAGCGCCTTTGGCTGGACTTTGACTCCCATTTCAACCCCTCCTGATGCTGCCTTTTCGGTGCTTGCTGAGCACTGGTTGAATCTTGTTTATGAGAGAAGTAGTGTTCTAGACCGGCAGGGAAAGTCACTTTTCAATAAATCAGCAGTTGCCCTGCTGTGTTCTGCATACAAAATTAAGTCAGTTCTTTCCCCATTCTGTATTAACTGTTTTATATAAATGATTCATGAGGGTTGATTTTTGTTGTTTGTTTTGAAGAGTATGCAGCAATCCTACAAAGGATCATATGAAATATTTATGAGGTTTAGATAAAATACACCTGCTTTGTGGATCTATTACCTACCAAGTCTTACCTCAGGTGCACTGGATTTATTTATTTGGGCTCTGTTGTCAC
>NW_010231268.1:0-11144 GCF_000690775.1 Eurypyga helias | reverse complement strand
TCCCCCACTCTTTCCAGCCACAAACTCTTCTAGAAGTTAGGAAACTAATGTCAATGAAATCTGTTCAAAGCTTTCACTTTTACTGACTTTACCCCTCCGGGTATTCATAGATCACACATCCTGATCTGACCAGTGTCAGATGGCATGATTATTTGTCCACTTCATATTAGAACAAAGAACTTACATTAGCCAAGGTCTTATCAGTGCTTCTTGATAAACAGATCTGTTAGGACCAGTCTTCAGTATCCTTTTATTATCATCTGAACTGGTGAAGCAAACACCTTTTAACCTCTGATATTTCATATTTGTTTCCAAAGAAAACCCTTATGTGTATCACTACATTAGAACAACAACAAAAGTGTCCTGTAAGCATGGTGTTAAGAGTATGATCATTACCTTGTTCACAGTAACACTTGGTGGCTTAGCTATTTTGAAAATAATATTCCATGACTAATACAATAATTGCATAATGATGGTAAATAATAGTAAATAAAAATAAATTTAAGTCTTTTAACAATGTTTTTGGAATAGACCCTGAAAAGGCGGTCAGCAACTGACCTGCAATTTATAAGGAGCTGGAGGAGTAGTCTCACACTAGCTGTTTGTCTTAGAGATGGAAGGATAAGAGACAAAAGGCACGAGTGCATCACTGCCGCCACCAATACACCGTCTCCAGGAGAACAGTGGGAAGACAACAGAAACACTGCTGAGCAAGTGTAGCCCAGCAATACACAACCCTCTCTAGCCTGGCAGGCTGTGTGGTTTATTCTGGTGGTGGGCAGGACCATAGGGCACAATCAGCCTGTAAATATACTGCAGAGCCATTACTTTCCATACACAGCAGTGAATCTAATGCCATTAGGAAGGAAAGAATGACTTCAAAGAGGCTACAGGCCAAAAATCTTCATCGACCACTTACGGATCATTTGATCTGAGTGGTCATCCTTTTCATAACACATTAAGTAGAATGAAAGAATAAAACCTTTTGTGTGCTAGCTGCCTGATCTTGAGTTTTAAACTTATAAACATGCTCCACATAGTAATTCTGGGAAAGATTTTTGGAACATCAGTCTGCAGTTGGGGTGGAAGAAGAACAGATGAGTCACACTTTTTATTGGTTTCAAACTTTCATTTCTATTAAACCGCTTTCTGAACATGTATTTCATTATCTTTTTTTCTACTTGTTGATTTGGCATTAGTTTTGTCTGCACCAGAATAACAGTGGTTGCTATTTTTGCAGCAAGTTTTGTTTTCACATTTTTGGTAATAACAACAACACCACCACCACCACAAAAAAACACAACTGTTTTCCCAGTAGTAATCAGCCAAATTTATCATGATTCCAGAGCTGACAAGTAGTGGCTTCTCTATGAGTACAGTCAAGCATATGCTTTTCAACTAAGCATAACATTCATCCTGCCTCTCAGCTGGATTTCACTTACAATATACACCACCTAAATTCAGAAGAGCTCCTTGTAACCATGATCAGAATCCAGCACAGACAGTGAATTCAGGAAAGAAACAAACCCCATGATAGTATTCAGTGTACTAGGACAGCATCAATGCAACATGATAAACATGGGGGGACAGAACGTGCAGGTAGGTAAAAGGCTTGCCACTGCATGCTGCTTTGATGAAGCCTGGCATATACAAGTAAAGAGATATGGCGCACAAAGCATGTTGTTAGAAAGTCAGCCTCCACATGTGGCTAGGCTCATCCAACAAGACTGAATGTCCTCACCAGGGCACAGACTGGGATATCCATGCAGGGATGGGGACTGATGGCTCAGTTGTCCTAAAAGCCTCCTCCACATCTATTCCAGGCAGCAACACATTGCTCACGGCAGCCCACACAAGTGAGGTGGGACAGAGGCCCCCAGCTGACCTGATCTGGCCCTCCAGCTTGCTCTGCTCAAGCACCAACACACAGACCAGAGCCATTCCTGGCCTGGGAAAGCTCAAGGCCATGTCTTGCCACATTTTGACAAATTCTGCTACTCGCCATCACATGAGCCACTGTGAAAAGTGGCAGCAATAAAGACAAAGGGTGGTGTCCTTAGGGGAAACAGTCAACCCTACACTCATATTGTGAAGGATCTGTTAGTTTACATAAGGCAACAAGAACTGGAGTAATTTCACCAATTTTTGCATCCTTCATGTTCCACAATATCGAAGAGCTCTATTCCACTTTCCGTGATGCACCGGCACTTGCATTTCCAGCTCTGGCACAAAGCATTTAAAAGCTGCAGGTATTGTCTGCTCCTTGCTGAGCCACGAAGACATGCTACAGGTACCCATGTCTTCCCTTGCCCCACCGCATAGTTTGAGGTTACTCTGGAAACACAGTTTACTGCCCACCTTTGAATTTGCTCATGCTTGAGAGGGGGCAGCTTGTCACCTGGTCTGGGGTGAACCCCAGAGTGCATCCTCCCCACTGCAGCACAGCCGTGCCTCAGCTCTGCGTGCTGAGGCAGATAATGGGAGCAGACAGCTCTACCTTTCAATGAGTGCACTTTATTCTGTGTGGTTTTTAACCTAACATTTTGTTTAAATATTTGTGGCATGTTATAGAGCACAGAAAAAGCAGGACAACTGCTGTCCTTTGCTTTAGAAGGTAAATTTCTCTCAGTATCTTGTATCAGAAACAGGGGCTAAACACTACTGTGTAGTTGTAAGCCAATTTTAAACTTGGGGGCAAATAATTTGTATGTGCATTAAACCTGAGTATTTTAATTCCTTGTCTGACTGGCACTCTTTTGGCCACTCCTTTAGGTTTTTCAATACTGAGCCCTTAGGCCTCCAGTAACTACACTGGAATTTGCATGCAGTATTTTGACTATTTTATCTATGTAAGTGTATTTAGGTATTCCAAAATAGCTGGAAATAAATATTAAATTAATCTTACATCTAAGATAATAAATATCCAGGCTCATGGACTACAAAATTCAGTAACAATTCTAGAGAGAATCACAAGCATTTGAAGCAAAACAAAGCTTATTAGTCCTCTTCATGCTTGATCATCTGGTGGCACCCTGATTACACTGAGGAATGGATAGGGATGGAAAAATCAGAGCTCCCAGTGTTATCATGGGGCTAATTGGAAGGGAAGCCAAACTCTTTTACCCTGCAACTTTAGTCATTACAGCCCATTCCCTCCTTTGTTCTCTCCAACTGGTAATCAGCCATGTCTCACCACCCAAGAATGAAATTGCCCAACAAGTATGTTACATACTAATAAAGGAATTCATATTTTTCATCATCTCTAGCCTCCTATTTTAGGAGGTTGGTTTTGGCTTCCCCCACCACCAACCCTCCCCCAATTTTCCAGCAATACTTGTCCCTATTTTTCCTTTCCCAGTTCTTTAAGCCTATTTCAACAGAGGCTCTTGTCATCCTTTCCCCCTTACCTCTTGTTCACCCACCTCCTTGTGCTTGTTTCTCTAGATATAGTTCCTACACTATTCCCTAAAACAGGCTGGCCTGAACCAAGTATAAGCATCATCACCTTAAATGCAAAGACAACATTTAATTAACTGAATGTACAGGAGGACAACTCCAAGGAGGCAAAATTGCAACTATACAGTGAACACTGAGGAATGTCTCCTAATACTCATGAATAAACAATATGCAAGAGAAGCAAGGGCATTTGGTCACAAAGATGGATAAAGTAACAGCTTCAACTGCTTGGCATTTAAATACATCAAGGGAGATGGCAGCAAGCCTTGGCTTTAGTTCAACTTGAGCCTGCAAAGATAACAGTTTGTATATCTGCCTTGTGGGTACCACATTTATGTCTTTTCAAACAGTACTGAGAACGTTTGCATAGTTTTGCCTCCAGAGTGAAGGAAGCAAATAATTGCATGTAATTGTCAGAGATATTCCAAGATTACACTAATAAGCTCACATAATACAGTATTTACTGTTCTTTTTTCTCTAAAATGGACACAAATTAGCCTTGCACTTTGCTGTCAAAACCTTTCCATCCTGCTCAAAACAGGATCTTTGAATACACTTCTTGTGTTAAGTAATACAACTCATCAACATATTGTGAGTATGAGTCATGGCAGCTGGGTAAAAGGTAAAGACTCACTGACATTTTGTCTTCTGTTACAGTTAAGCATCTCTGAACGTGGACAAAGCAAAGTTACAAAATTAAGGCAGTGAACTTGCTACCTGGCCAGAATCCAAATGGATGAAGCTTTCTTGTCAGAATATGGCTTAACAGAGATATATGGATTCAATTAGACACTGCCCAATATGAATGGTGCATAACTTAAGGTAAGCTGCCTTATAAAACACACAGTTTTACAGTCATCTGCCCATGAACACCTTAGCTGCCATTCTGACTGCCTGCCACCATGTTTTGTGTATTTATACAGTGACAAATAAAGGGGATTTGGGTTTTGTGTTGTGAGGACTTTTTTGGTTGTGGTTTTTTGTTCGGTTCCCTGCCCCCCCCCCTTCAGCTCCTGTTAGAGGGAGGAAGGAAGGAGAATATGAAAAGAACAGCAGAAGGAGGGAAAAAAATGTGAATGTCTTAAGCACATCCTCCAACCTTTAATCTGCCAAGAAAGCAGGATAACTGTTTCCAATTCATTTCCCTTCTCCAGTCTCAACCACTACATGGGAGAGGGTATGGTAAGTGCCTGAAGGCAGCAAGAGGCACACCCCGAGCAGCTGCAGTAGGAGACCTGGCAGTGTCTGAAAGGTCAGAAACATTTCTTCTTTCAGCAAACTGGGAGTTGTAGTGTAAAGCCCAGTTGTTTCCTTCTCCCACTTCACTGCTTAGAAGGGAGCATTATCCCAAATCCACTCTACATCAAGCTTTGGGGGAAGTGTTTTTCCTCCACTGATTCTCTAGAGGTGTCCACTTGTGACCATATCACTCTTGCAATTCATTCATCACTACCATTACTCACTCTTTCTTTCGATCTCCAATTGATTCAAGGAAAGTGAATGAAAGAAGACACATCCCAAACATTAGTTGTTTGCTGAGTGACAAGAGCTTTGTCAAACTGAACGTTGAACATGAGTTGGGTAGGACAAGATTTCTGATGAAGATTCTTTGTCTGGACATTCACAAAAAGCCATGAAAATGGATTTTGAAACATCTAGAGGCCTTTATAGTAATTTAATCTGTAGTAACAAACAAGAGATGGCCAGGACATAAGCCTTAACCACTGGCACAAGAAAACCCTGTAGCATTTAACTGGCTAGCATGGTGCCTGCCATGGTTTTGGTCTTTCTGAACTCAAACTGTGCTCAGATAATGTAGACCAGGGAGTGTTCCTTTTAGAAAAGGTGTCCAGAGGTGCTCTATGCCTGAGGTAGAGAGTGCCGAGCCCTACCTCCTGCCCTTACCTCCTGAGGCTGACTAGTAGAGATCTACTACTGCAGACATACCTGGAAGCCTCTGGACAGAAATACCACCAAACATACGAAACCCAAGAATTGTTCCCAGAGACCAGGGCCTGTTAGTGATGCAGCATAATGAATCCTCAAAGGAAACATGAAACATACACTCCACTGCATGCTCTGCATGAGCATGCAGTGCTGGCAGTTGAAAAGCTTGTTGTAGGAGAGAGTGTTGGTTTTTTCCCCCCTTTTTCCCATAGACTCCTAAAAAACCCAAAACAAACAAAAAAAACCCAACAAAAAAAACTGCAGGGGGGATACCAAACCTTTATAGTAAACTTAAGCTGACAAGCAATACATGTTTTGGATTATTTTTTTTTTTAATTGCCTTCCATGGTCCACTTGAAATGGTCCAAAGACTTCAGAAACAAACTTCAGCGGAAGAGTCACAGCTGTAGGTCAGTACATCTACATCTCATTACAAACCACCACTTATGATATGAAGCATCATAAGATATCAGATCTTGCAAACTATCTGTCCTACAATAAGAAGCCATGAGTCCTCCTGGTCCAGAAGGATACTTTGGGATAAGGGTTCCTCCCCAAGTAGCACATTGGCTGGAGATCCAGAGGGCACAACTACACCCAAAGCAATACACCCAGCATGATTACCGGTACCACCATGGCGAGTAGCATTCTGTGCCCTGTAGCACACCTGAAATAGCAGCAGAACATCCCACAGTCACTTCTTCCACTTTTGCTCACTTGCACAGATACCAGAGAGTTTGCCACTTTACCCCCAGTGACTGCTAGTTGTTCCTGTCAGATACTCTTCTCATCCCTGAATGCAGAGGACACTGTCAGGCAAAGCACACAGGACCCGGGGGCAGCAAGCCTCGAGCCTTTCATAAAGCATGCACCTGAGTACTGCTGTCAGCAGGGAGGCCACTGCAGTGGCAATCAAATAGTGTCACATCATCCAGTCCAGAGCTTGGCAAACCCAGATCCCCGCCCCTCATACACCACACGGTATCTTCTGGTGTTCAAGGCTTCTGGCAAGGAGGCTCGACTCCACAATCTAGCTAAGCTGGCTATCAAAGAAGATTATCTGGGAATTTAGCCTGCATTTTTCATTTCTGTTTTTCATGTTTGTACCAAGATATGCATATAAATAAGTTATATTTATACATTACCTTTCCTACATTATAGCAGCCAAGTATTTCTGAGTGACTGTTAAAAAGATGTTAATAGCATGGCAAGGCTAATTAAACATTGAACATGATGCTATGTAGCTAGCATTTTAAGAAGAACTACAGCTGTTGTGATGGGATTTCATTTATGTGCAAGAAAATACCCTCTTAAAATAATCAGATATATTATTCAGAAAAATATAATCTCTAACTATTTCAGCTGTTGAAATAATCAAAAATCTGATGGCAGCAAATCAAGCCATTTAACAATTGTATGAGAGCGCTTCAATTTATAGGAGGTGGTGAGACTTGTTTCTCTTATACCCTAGATGATTATGGCTACAGTACCACTATATTTATGGTGGATTTGGATGAGGTAATCCAGTCTTAAACAGAAGAAAAAAAGAAAACATTAATAAACACACACATATGCTAAAGTATCTCAGTTGTCAAATACAGAGATATCAAGTATCTTTTAAGAGTCCAGTAAATAGCTACTCTGAATGGTAGCAACAAGCGCAGGCAGGCAATTTAGACAAAGACTAAGCAGCAGGCAAGCCACACTGCACTGTCCCAGCTGGCTCTCCTACTAAGCATCCGGCATCATCATGCAAAAGTGTTGTTTTCCTGTTTGTGATTTATATGGTAGATCAAAGTCTGAAATACAATTTTCCATAAGAAATGTGATTGTCAACTCTAACTCTATTAATGTAGCACTGCAAAGTTCCATTTATTTTTGTCATTTGTGTCAATTATTAACTCTTTTAAAGCCTTTCTGGTTTTGTAGATTACAGACCCTGTAAACACCCTTTGAAATGTGAAAATAAACCTAAACTTATCACAGCTCATAGTTTTCCCTCAAGCATCACAAGAGCTGTACTGCAGCTATACAGGTCCTGGCATCACTTACTGTGCCATCTAATAGCTGTGCAAACTGCAGTGGGTTTACACAACTTAAATGTCTGCAGCTTCAGCAACTCAGGAGGCAAGGTAAATACCCAGTCAAATGTCTCCAAGTAGAATCAATTAATCTAGGAAGAAATGGTTAGTAAAATTAACTATCAAAATCAACCTGGTTGTATCCACAGAGGAGTCAGACACAATAAATGGCACAGTGGCTACAATAAAAATGGAGAAAAGTCATCATTTAAAGCCATATGGTTTCTTCAGGAGAAGCCAAACCTGGTCTCTTCAGTTACAGCAACTGCTTATGAAAGGATAGAAGCAGGTCCCCCAACCTCAGTGAGGCATTCCGAACTCTTCAATGATTTTTAAAAATTGGAATTTATCCAAGCCGGCTGAGGTACAACATACCCAACTCCTGCAAAATTGCCCTTGAAATATAGAAGATTTGGCATACCGCATTTGAAGAAAAGCAGACCTTCTTAGTGGGACAAAGCACTGAGCCATTTAGACCAGCAGCAACAAAGATTAGTTACAGCTAATGATGATGTTTTATATAAACAGAATCAGGCAGATTATATCCCAGAATTTCAACAGCCTTCCCTCTTCCAGACAATCCGTCACCTCTGTGATGTAATAGGGAAGCCTCCAGACAGGAGAAACATTTTCCTATGCTGCTTTTTACTAACATCTAAAGATTCACTTCAGGGTTTTTTTTCACCAATTGTCTCCCACAGGTGAAACCCATCTATTTAAGACATGCATCTAAAAGTAGTATCACTGTCACATTCCCCAAGGCAGCAAGACATAAGGAAGATTTTGCCAAGATTAAAAAAGCCTAACATGAAAACCCACTAAGACTGAATGTTAATATGCAGAATTGGTTAAACCATAACCCTGCATAAAAATACCAACATGAACCCTGCATCCCAAGATTGTCCATGCTCCTAAATTTGGGACTTTGATTGTTAAGTGAAAGAGTTTCTGTTAGTGTCTTTAAGGAATAGACAACATAGTGGCCAGAGGTAATCGCTTGCATTGAAAGCATAACACCTTTTTCTAGAGGAAGCGGCTATCTTCCAGGAAGAAAAACTATCAGAGAGAGCAGCTGCTAGGAAAACCCCTTGTATGGGCTGCAAGGATGGCATCTTCCACAGGAGAATGAGACACAACAAATGAAGTCCCACAGATGCAGTTTGCAGCCTGATGGAATGGTAGAAGATGGGTGTTCCAATAACAGGTTTGTACAGAATATTTTTCTTGAACATACAGAGAACATGACAAAGACTTTAACCTCAACTGTGGTTGCTCTTTCTAATCATCCCTCACTCCATACTGGGCAGTGGCTCTTCAGACCCCCGGCTTGAACAGGGAAACTCTGCCCAAAAAGCTAGCAAGCTCCCCAGCATGACACACAGGAATGCAGAGGAGCCAGGTTTGACTTTTCTTGGCTCCCCTCCTGAAACTTACAGAAGAAACAAGGCTAAGAATACCATGTACAAAGAGGCAAGTATATCTCTTCAGGGTGCTTAGGAGCAAGACAAATTGGTTGATCTAAAACACTAGAAATAGTCCCTAAGCCCAGGTGAGTCATTGCCAAGTAAAGGTAGAAGATCATACTATTAAGAACCAGCTGATGCACTGTACCCACTCTCTGATTATGGAGAGAGATAATCAGCCAGAGCCCAGACCACAAATGAAGCAGACTTCTTCTGGACTTAAGCATACAGAAAACCTGGCAAGATGACTTCTTCCAAAAAACAGCAACCAGCTCAGGTAAGCGTGCTCATCCTTCCTTCAAGAGCAACATGAACAAAGATCTTTATTTTCCCTCATTTATTTGTTAAATATATTAGCACAGAAAAAAAACCCCAAACACAGAATTGAATTAAACCTGTGCACAAAACATTAACAAAACGATGACACTACAGTGCAGAGCATAAAAGCCATTTTCATTAGAAATGGCACAACTGAGACTATGTCTGACAGTAGGCTACAGCTTAGCAAGTGAGCATTTAAATCACTTGCAATAAAGTTCAAATTTAGGAATTTAACAAGTAATTCCCATTAGCCTCAGTTAAGGGATTGGTAGAAAACAGTGTCAAAATTAAATGCCTACTGTAAAAGCTACAGAATGAGACTGTGATTCATATTTAAATTAAAAGACACACCAGTGGAGGATGGATGGTTGCCTGATGACACTTTGTTTGCTAGAAGATGGAACAGAAGAGTATCTGCAGTGTTAAAACTTCATGATAGAGTTGCTGAGGATTTAGAGATATACACAGGCAGGATGAAGCCATGCATCTGAATAGGAACCCCAAGACCTCTCAGTGTCCTGGGAATTATTCTGTGCATATCATCCATAAGACCCAAGTGTCTGGTTTTTCACAAGACGTAACACAGCGGTCATACAAAAACCACCACTGCAAGTGAACTTGGTGTGTGGAAAAATTAAGAAGTTTTTTTCCTGGTCCAGAAAAGGCGTGAGATCATCAGGCACAGGGCCATTCATTCTGCAAGCTGTGCAATAAGGCAGCAGGCTGTGGCAGCCAGCCACCCTGGAATGGCAGGGCATAAATGAACTTACTTTACCCAGCAGCAGCAGAGCTGATGTTCCTGGGGAGACCAGAAGATCATATAATAAATAGCAAAGCACATCCCAGAGACTAATTGAGAATAACAGGCTCTTCAGTTGTTGTAATGCATCTGGAATTCTGCATCACATCAATGTGGGTTTTAAATTACTGTCATTTAGACATTTGTCTCAGGAATCACCACACAAGTGAGCACATTTTCAGCCTGAAGAGGAAGATCTGGCAGGAACAGATGTCCCATTGGACAACATCCATTAGCGGTGACTCAGAGTGCAGCCCCTCTGCAGGAGATGTTTTTAAGGTGCACAAGAGCACCAGGTCTCCCTTGAGGGAGAACCCTGCTGGGTAGCAAGTGATGGGAGAGACAGGTATCACTGCCCTTTTCCACAGGAAAAGTACACAGGGATATTCTCCAGTATTAATTTCTGACAAATTCTGCACAACCACTATTAGAGCAGAACATGCAGGCCAGTTGCTTAGTTGTTAAGATAAATTAATTCTCAGAGCAGTCAAAAAGCATCTTGGACATATTGATAGCCTCATGTTGTAGGAAGAACATCAGGACAATATAGATTTATATTCCAGGAGAGAAAGAACAAAAGAGTCCACTGAAAGACTAAGATGAGCTTGGCATAAGCAGAAGGAATAAAGGGGCATTTTGCCTGGCATAAGAGCTGACAAGTCCATGGTGATGCACAGAACATGATTTGGCTGGAAACTTGGAGTTCCCAGTTAGAAACCTGATCTTACATCCACACAGATCAATGGAAAAACTACCAGAGACTAACCTAGGCAAGATGCAGATTGAATCCTTAACCAGCACAGGTGGGTGGAAAGTTGGGTGATTGTTTGCAGGGAGTTAAATATTTGGTTGACAAGCATTTCCAATTAAAAAAAAAAATCCCTAAAAGAAGGAATTCCTGTCACAGGAAAACATTTATCTTCACCATTATAATTTTGGCTTAATTTGCAATCAGATTCACTTTAAAAGAACTTCAATGAAAGCACTTCAAATACATCTCTGGGTGAACAGAATATATACCACAAAACATATGTTCCTCTACCCAGTTGTTCAAGCCATGCTAAGGCACATGGAGAA
>NW_010231267.1:238810-255676 GCF_000690775.1 Eurypyga helias | reverse complement strand
TAAGGAATAAAAATCAATGCACTTTAGCTATAAATACACAAGAGCTGGGTTGTCTCACAGTGTCTTCATCTGTCAGTCCCAACTTCTTATTTATAAATCTCCTAACTCCTCTAAGTCCTCATGAGGGCTGTGCATAGAATAAGTGACTATAATAAATCTTAAGGGATAAGCATTTACCCCAGCCTGAAACAGACTTCTTATGTTCAAGGGGGTTTTTATGTTTGGGTAACTACAAATTTGACTATCTTGTTATTAGGACCATTTCACAATGCCCCCCCACACACAAGGCTGAGCTCAGCAAGGAGCTGAACATGTGGTCCTAAGGCTTGTACGTGTCTGCTCATCTTTAATGGATTAGGTGAAGCTGGATCCACAGCTGGAGGCTTGCCAGAACACTAGAAATTGAACCCAGATCTCTTGACATTAAATGTAGTGCCTTACTTATGCAAACCCATTTTCTTCTGGTACGCAGTTTGCCACTTCTGAACAGTTTGGAGACCAAATTCCCATTGAAGTCAGTGAAAGTTAAACAAGGACTGATGACAATGCAATTGTATTTTGGAAACGATGAAGCAAAATAAAGTTGGTGGTGTGTAACATTAGATTTTCAATGGTTGTACCTGAAGCTTTCTCATCACTATTAGTTCTGTAACTTTCAAAATGCAAACCTGCCAAGCTCAACAAGAAAACTGTTTAAAATATTAACCAATTTCTTTCTGATTATAAATAATCACAATAACAAATATCTTTCAGGGAGGAAGAAAGGATTGCAAAGTCACTGTAAAGATGCAGAGCAAAGAGCTCATTTCTACCCCACAGAGTATCCAGCCTTAGGGAGCAGGTGATAGGGACAGACTGGAGAGGAGAGGGAAATAATGAACCAGATAGAGCATGGAATCCAGGGGATGAGCAGCCCAGAGGAGTTTATATTTTTGGCAGTAAGGCACATAGCTATAATTTGAAATACCCTGGGAAAAAGAAAGGGGGTGGGGGTGGGCACGAAGAGATTCCCAATGAAAAAAGAACCACAACATTTTCTGCTTGTAGCCAGATGGTGAGAGCTACAGGATTTCACTTTTTTCTGGCTGTCAGGGAACAGAGCTAATGGAATGGTACTTGTTTCATACCAATAGTCAAGAACTTAAAGGTGAACTCAAACAGCAGGGACTAAACATGGAATCTGGACCCAACTTCAGCTCTAGGTCTACAGCAACATGCATTCTTCCCAAATAGGCTGACATGTGGCAAACACCTGAATGGAAAACCTACCAGCAGTTACACATTTCCTGAAATGCTTCTCTCTTAGTTTGTTTTTTTCCTTTTTTTTTCCCTGAATCAGCAACAAGATTACATCATCTTTATTGCCCCTCATTGATTTATTCCTCAGAAATAAATGACAGCATTTCGGAGAAATAAATAAATAAACTAATAAAATAAAGCCAAGAGGCAATCTGCATGTAAATCAGCATTAGTCACTGACATTTGAGACTTGACAATAAGCCATCCCAGTCCCAGCTGTCCCCACAAAAGCTGATCTCCTTTGTAGGACAGAGAACACTGCAAGAAATGGAACCAGGGAGGAATATGGATAAGATGTAAACCCTCTTTGCTTGAAGATTTTCCTAAAACCTCCTTTGCTCCTGAGCACTTAGGAATACTGTTACCTACTGCTGCTGTTGATGTGAGTTTTGCCTTTGGTGCTTTCCTTCCAAGGTTGCAGTCCCCTACAATTCTCACTGGTGGTGTTCATAATGTGCTTGCTCACACCTTCAGTTGCAGCCCAGAAGGCAACTGCTTAAACTGGGGAATATGGTCATCACTCCATTCTCTGTACCACACTCAACCTGCAGTGAAAGCTATTAGGTTAAACCAGGTCTTCTTACTGCTTTTCTGAATAATTTCACTCAATATTCTAGCACCATTCAGACAACATTGATTTTACAAAAAAAAAAAAAATAAAAGAAGAAATGTGGATTTACATCGCAAATATTACTGGAGATTGTGCTTAGCTCTGAATAGCACTAGAAATATTCTATTTAGCCAAGTCAAATTGCTTAGTTCTAGCTCTTGTCAGTATTTCTGCTGAAGAGTCAGCTACAGGTATGTCTGGGTGCTGCTTTGACCTTTCTCATCTATACTGCTGCGAGGAAATACAATGGAGAGTGAAGTGTTTCAGCATATTCTTTGGCCATTACCCACAGTCAGGGCAGGATTTCTGTGGCTGCCAAAGCCCTAAAAAGCTGCAGGCAGTTACCATCCCAAAAGGCAGTGGGAGATGTTGCACAGCACTAGAACAAAACCTTACCCAACATTTCCCCTAATCTATTACACAACGGAGAACATCATGTAGCTATTACACCCAAAAGCAGTTCACTCAAGTGTGCCAGCAATTAAACATAGCTAAACGTGCATAAGTGCAGCTTTTCATTCCCTTTTAGTGGCGGATATTACTCTTCTCCAGCAGATATGGCCCTGATCCCACTATGACTGTTTGTGGAGCGAGATATTTACTGGAAGAGCTATCCTGGTTTCATCTGGAATCTTTCCCTTTCAGTGCTTCCTTTTTGTCACTGAAACTGAAGCACTTGGGTGACCTTCCATTTAAAGAAAGGTTAGAAAAGCCAGCACAAGAGCCTGACTGACAAGGGGCAAGGTCAGCTTCCAGGGAAGTCTTTCTAGATCTGGGGTCAATTCTTTTTACTTACATTTTTGCTTTTGTTCTTTTTTATTAAGAATGCAGAAAACCATAGAAAGCAAATCCCTAGTCTTGAAAACCTTCATTCTAATTACGGATAAAACACCTCCAAATTCCCAAAGCTCTAATTATGTGCATAAGTTTCAGAATAATGTAGGCTTGGTGTTGCTAAACAGAGCAATGAGGTTATGGAAGAATGAAAATATTGATTTTCTTTGACAGAGACAAGAAGGGCTCAGTTTTGGGTTCTTGCAGTGGTGTTATCAGCTTAACCAAGTCTAATTAGCTTCATCCATTGTGGTCAAGTCTAAACATCAAAAGAAAAGTCTGATCAACAACCAAGAGCACAACTAAAGGCTTAAAAGCACTGGTCCGTATTAATTTTTCCTGCCCTTCCTATATTCATTTCCACACGAGCAACCAGAAATCGAAGGCCTTTAATCCCCTGAAGGCTCCAAAAGGCTGGAAAATACCCGCCTTACAGAAAGTTCATGAAATGTCATGTACCTGATGTTAAGAAACCTACTGGAAGATCATACACCACTCCTCAGTTGGATGAACTTGTGCTCTTTTCTACAAGGTGACTGTTCAGGACACGAGTGTCACACTCTGAATGTCTTCATCACCATCAGATGGTACCTGCAAACTAACTCTTAGCTATACTGTGATGCCCCAGCCGGTGTATGAGTTCCCATGATGGAGTTTACTGCTTTAGTTAAGAAAATTTCTCCTCCCCTATCACACTTCTTTTCCAAAATCCTGCTGGCATTGTATACTCTATAATGCTTTCTCTAGCAAAACTTCTATATCAAAGTCATTTACTGCAGCACATGAAGCATTAATGCTTTGACATGCCAAATAAATGTTAGAACAGGATGGAGCATCCTGAAAAAAAAAATGTGCCATTCTTCCTGTTTTTTCTGCAATTGTAGCTGTACTGTCATATCACATCAGTTCATCAACTCCAGCACACACAAAGAGAAACCCAACAAAGAAACTGTTCTGAAGTGGTGAGAAAAAGAGAAATGAGGGCATCCCTGCAGCAGGCAAGGAAGACTGCTCTAGTTACAGGATGAGCAGCAAACTTGCTTTCCCAGCACCACAGGTGGGCATCAGAGAGCATCATGGACTCCTTCCCTGCCCACATTTCCAAAGCCTTTTTGAAGAACAGGCAGTCTTTGGCATAGAACCCCTGGTCATCCCAGCAAGGAGCCAGGATTAGCCCGTGGACATCCCCCTTCCCTGTCCTGCACTGTAACTCCTGACCAAAACCAACAAGAACCTAGCCCTCCATGTAACCCCAACCAGGTTGAAAGTGCCTGTAGTACCTCATATCTTGTAATTTTGACAAGGAAAAAAATGCCATAATCTGTACACAGTCACTGTCCTACCTAAAGCAATCTATTGTTGCTCAACAAATTTTCACATTTTAAATTTTCAAATAGTTCTGCCAACATCTCCATGATGCCTTGCTCCTCCTTCCTTTTCAGTTTTACTCATGAGCAGTTCCCACCAGTCACCATTTTTCAAGAGAGGTTTTTAGAACACAGCATTGTTAATTTTAGCACCTATGTGTTATGCTGCTATGTCTGATATAACCAGTGCTGCTGAAAAAGTAGAGAAAAATCAGACCCAAAAAAAATTCTAAGATAAACTAAGCAAGTTTCTTCTGGGTTCTTTTGTAACCAACACTCTAGTTCCTGGGTAAAACAATCTCAGTAACTAAGACTGTACCTCACCAACCGCAGAGACTACCAGCAATCATTTGCCTTCTGTCACAAGATACCCACTATGGTGGAAATTGTTTCACCTGTATCCCAGATCTCAGAATACCCAGAAGCCTGTAATCCTTTACTTCGTTCTGCACTATTCCGAGAGATGTACATCACCAGTCGTAAATCCACGACATTGTCATAGGGAACCCTAAGGGAATCTTTTAACAAAGTCCTGCTGCTGTTAGCAACTGATAAATTGCTGTACGATAGAATAATTCCCTCTCCATTTCCTCCTGGGACATTCCTAAAAGCAGCCATACCTGGCCTGCTGTGGCTGTGTAATTACCTGATAATTATTAGCTCAGTCGTCCTCCAATTTGTAGCCACGATTCTCACCTCTGTTGTAACATCTCTTACGGCAAGATCCAGGTTAACTCACTGGCTTAGCTTGCTGTCATTCTGCAGTGATAACATTGTGATGACAAGGGGAGGAAATGTATTCAGTGAAAATATCCAAAATATGGGATAGAAAAAAAACCTGGGATGCTCCTTGGCACTTGAGCATTTGGCTAGAAGGTTAGTGCAAAGGATCACCGAAAGGACAGGTGTCCCTTACACCCCCTGGCCTGCTTGTGAAATGCACTTCACACTTCAGCAGCAACAAATCTCCGAGTGCCAAAATACTGCCAAAAACACTCCCTTTGAGGACTGATTCTCTTCGCCTTGCTTTGCTTTTGGTTTTGCTTCTGTTTTTAACACAGAATAAGTATAGCAATACTGACTGTCTAATCTGATGTGAAGGAATGCAAATATCAGGCTCCAAATGAACTTCACTTCTGTTTATGGTCATGTGTATTACTTGTATGATGCTTGATTTTTTTAATTTCTTTTTCAAACCCAAGACAAAAGCCTCTCATTTCAGCACCTTGTTCACTTGTCTTTTCAGCCATCTGGGTGTTGCATTTTGCAGCGTCCCAATTTAGCTGTCCTTTATTCTCACTAAACTAAGCAGCTAACACAAGAACGACATCAGCACCGATTTCTGGTGCTAAAAAGAAAAGCAGTAAGAACAAAACATAACGTGCTGAATAATTTCAAAACACTTCTGGCTCTCTCTACTCAGTCATACGCACAAAACCCTACTCCTCACTTCTGAGCTACTGCAGGACTTTGTACATGACAAATCAAAAGGATAGAGTTCTGCAGCTGCTGAACACAAACTTCAGTGATAGCCAGCTATAAGCTGTCTGAATCAAACAGAAGATTCCTGGCTTGGTTTGGATAGCTTATATCCACAACTTTAACTTTCCCTAATGCTGCTAACATAAGTGTAATTTTGCCTTTTGAGGCATTATTTGGATGCCTTCAAGTCCAGTGAATGAACCTCTCCACTTCAAAGGAGGGACTTCATATGAGAAAACAAACAAATATGTGAGAAAGGGGGGAAGGAGTGAGTTTTGTTGTTTACTCTTTGTCCCAAGTGAGCACCTAGTACAACACAAACATCTTCCATCTGCCTAAGGAAGCTGTTCTCCTTTGTCTAGCTGAGGCATTCGCTAAGGCAGCAGCCCAGTTCTTTTGCACTAATGAGCAAAAAATGAGGGGAAAAAAGAAACTGGCTTCTGAATAAAAGGTGAGCCAGAAAAAGGACATGAGAAGGGTGAACACAGCTCCCCCAACAGCTATCCCGTGCCAAATCCCAGAAGGAACAAAACAGCTGCAAGCAAAGCCAAGGAATGAGCCAGGTTTTGATGAAGCGTCTGTTGGAGATTTTTTTTTTTTTTAAATTCATTTCAGAACTTGTCATCTGAGTTATGAAGCTGAAACCAAAGGGAACCTTTTCCTTTTTTTCTAATAGTAACAGCTGCTCTTGCTAGCAAACACCTGTACTACCTAGAGATTTCTGGTTACTGCTGTGGCTGCTGCTACCAGAACTAAGAGTAAATAGTTTGGTAGATTTCCAGTAGGAATTAATTAGTTTCACTTTAAAAAATAAAGCCCAGCAATTTGGATTAGAAACGTTTGAGCCTTAACTGTTTTCACCTGGTTTCTTCTGTCTGCCTCTGGCTGATCAGGCCAACCTCATTGCCTTCTGATGATCATTGCTAAATGCAGGGCAAAAAACCACCTCGCCACAGGTTTCAACATTTGCTCCTACATCCCTTTATGGATCTCCAACTGAGATCCGCATCCTTACACCCGATCTTACGCTTATCTCATCACCCGTCAAGTGCCAGCTTCTGCTTTTGTAGCCCTCCAGGGCGAGGTGCTCACCTGTTAGTAGTAGGAAACCGTAACAGATGGACAAAATAGCTGGAGACAGACACACTGTGAATACGTAACCATCCTCTGTGCCCCGGCGTGTCCCTGCGGCACTTGCTGGGGGCACATCTGTGTTTTACTGGCAGCGCTGCCGGCTGCACCAGGGGGAAGCAGGCAGCCGACCTGCAGCACGGGACAAGGCGAAGGAAACACAGTGACTAGAGATGAAGGGCTGAAAAGGCCCAGCAGTGACAGATGGATAACAGAACTACCCGCAGTCCTTGGGACACTGGAACATAGTTTAGGAGTGGAAAACGAGCAGTGAGAAAAGAAAGATTTTGCATCCCTTTGTTTTAAATTCCAAAATTTTTTAATACTGTGAGTAAATGAGATGCTGACCTCTCTGATTCCATGTCCATTCCTGCAAGAGAACTGAAATGGAAACAGCCATAGAGCAGCTGGGGGCTTTTTACAGTACAGAGGGGAAAAGTCAGATTACTTTAAACAGATCATGACCCTGCCCGGACTCTGCAACCCAGAAGCTGCCAGAACCATCCCACCCTCAGGACACATCTGCCCAAGCTGTATTTGCTTGTAAACACAGTAATAGAGGTGCCAGCAGTGCCACTCGTGTTGCTTTTCTGCTTTAGTGTTTCTTACTGTATTAACAGTGCATTGTATACCGATTCTACACTGCTTCAACTGGACTCCTTTGTAGAAGCTGATTTTGGTCAGGTAGAAGCGAGGGGCTGGCTGTCTACCTTTGAAGGCCACCATGGAAAAACACTGGCCTGGAGAAAAGCATATACCGTGCCTGTGAACTCTTACCCTGCAGAACACCTTGTCATGCAAATCAGACAGGACAGAGTGCCTCTGAAATACTCCAACTCCAAAAAAATCAAAGTAATTAACTAGACTTAATTTGCCCTTGTTTGCTAAAAGCATTTGTTTTCTTATTGTAGAGCCCCTCTTAGTTGCTGAACATTGGGTATCAGGTCCATACTACTGGATTTTTTTCTGAGTTCTTCCTAAATGCAGTTTGCAAGATGATGGCAGAAAATCTACTGATCAATTCCTGGTTGGGAATACTTTCCACGTCTCGATGGTGAGCTATTCCAGTCTTTTCATTTTGGTTTGCAACATTTCTGTAAGGGGCTTTGATTCAGACAATACCCATTACTGCTGCCTGCTGATAGATACCCAGAAAGTAAAGGAGATTATACTGTATAAGCCTGAACTTGAATATCATAGGTTAGTTACAGCAGCTCTTGGCAATAGTTCAGATACAGGGGAAAAAAATGCTGCTAATATCCACTGGACATAAATTACCAGTTTAAAACTAGCACCAGTTCATAGATTTAAATGGATTTTTAATGGACTCCAGCCTCGCGATTAAAGCAATAAGAGGATATGATTCCTCTATCCCCAGTGGCATCATAAGGGCTTCATTGACATGTGCCTTAGTGATTTATGGTTCACTGCCTTAATCAGAGCTCCAAGCACTGTGGGAAAATGCCTAGGCAGCGAGACAGATCATGCAAAAGCGCAGGCTAATTTGGCTTTTTGAGCAGTATTCACAGGTATCAGTCTGCCTGCGCTCAGATCGACCCTGCTCCAGAGTCTTCAGCAAGGTCACTGGGGCCTTTTGCTGGTTGCACTGGAGTCAAATCATTTCTACGTACATCAATGTCAAACACCAGTTTTAACACCAAAATTTCCATAAGCTTGAAAGGTGCCTTTTCTTTGGGATTTTTGTTTTTGTTTAGTTTTTGTCGTCTTATCCATGAAAACATGGTGTTATGACTTTCACGACTTTTATAATGAACAAATCCTTGATGCGCAAAATCAGAAAGATAAAGGGGCCGGGTCTCAATTGCCCTGGTCTCTTACAGGCATTCAAACCGTGCAGTTTGTAAGTGACCACAAGGACAGTACTAGCACTGTTGTTATCACAGAAAAAAATAACAGCCTCACACTCTCTTATGCATGCATTTCTTTGCCTGCTCTGTGCACTACGGTTTTAGACGGCATTTACTGCAATGGGGTTGAGAGGAAGAGAAAACAATTATTAACATGGGCCTCAACTATAACATTTGGGGCAGTAAAACTGTAAGCCTCAGCAGAGGAAACGCTTTGTATGTAGTCTGCCCAGCCCTAAAAACCCCACAGAGAACAGGAGTAAACTCTATGTGTGCAAAGGGGAGCCATTGTTTTGGGCAGTTCCTGTATTTTATACACTCACCTGCCATTAAATGGTTAAACAGAATACTGCAAATATAGCTTCCCAGGAGTTTATCCTTGCTTTTGATGTTATAACCATTATAGCACAATCATTTTGAAGCATTGTGATTTCTTTCAAAAATCAAAATGATTCCCACAGTGAATCTTTCTTCTTTTCTTTCCTTTTTTTTCCCTCTCCAGAGGCAGTATGTCTTATCTTAGCTTCGTCCCTCATTGGTAAGTCAAACTGTATCTTAGATGTCATATCCTGTCACACTTATCTATGATTTCATGCATGTAGCAATACTGGAATTTTAGCTCCCAAGCTTTACTACTGGAGGTATCTTTTTAGGTTATAACTATGGAAACTGTTAATAAATAAATTGCTAAATAAATAAATTAAGCTGTTAATAAATAAATTGCTTCTAAATAACCAAATAACCACAAAATGAAGCAGATCATACAGGAGATGTCTCTCATTAACACACCTTAATATATTCTATAATCACACTGTAAATTACCCTGGAAGAATCAGGAGTGCTACCATTTTCACTTAGGTGGAAATTTCTAAACCAGAGGAGGATAAGTTAAAATAAAGTCTACAGCTGATTTCAAAAGGTTTAGCATCGTGAAGACAGAACTGGTAAGGGTGGAACAGCTGCAGTTTTATTGGAAATCTCTGGACTGGCTGTGTCAGAGCAGAGTATTTTCTTTCCTTCCACACAAATGCATGCTGGGACTAGGGGTTCCCAATTCATCATTCTTACCTTCCTCCCCTCGCAAGTAGGCCAGTCTCTGAAACGGTACCATCCACCACTGTGGTCTCAGACTAATCAAAAATTCTAACTAGTCTGATAAAGACTTGGCCAAAAGAATTTTGTTTAGTGTTTTCCTAACAGACCATGCAAATTAAACACAACACTGTATGAACATGCTCCAAATGTGTAAAATCCTGGACTTGTACAAAAAAACCCCAATCGCTAGGTAATTGATACCAAACTAATCAAGAACATCTAAAAAAGCTTATGAAACAGTGTTACCACTCCCCAGAGTCCCAGGACATTAGCAGTGCAGACCACAGGTGACCCAGCTCTGAGCAGAAGCTGTGCATTACCTGACACGCTCTGACATCCTGGCTCCAAGTGGAGCACTAAGGTGTACACCGGCTTAACTCAGAGAACACCTGAAGCATAAGCCTGACAAAGCAACATATCTCCACGTTTTTCCAGGCTTTGATTCTGTCACGAAGGCTATGTGATTGTATGTGCTGCTTAGGAGCATTACATAATGCATAACCAACGTTTGTTTGCTTCTGGTTATCTCAGGCAGAAAGAAATATTCAATAAACAATATATTGACTAAAACTTAAGTACTTTGTATGTTTTACTGGAGTAATGAAAAGCTTCTCTTCCTGACAATAGGTATCTTGAGCGAGTGGACTGCTCCCTTACTGTCAACTTTCCTCTTGGTGAGAAAAACGCAAATCAAAATATTGTGATCTTCTAGAGACAAACTCTCTGTCATTAGCAATTAGCAGAAATGCTAAGAAATACTGAGAGATTAGTTACATGGAGATCTATCCTTTTCTACAGCAGCACTGTGGATGTCATTCCTAAATGTGACTATGTGCACGAGTGAAGGTTGAGAGCCACGGCAGAGATTGGTGAGCAGCCACCCACCCAAACCTGAAGAAGGCATTCTGCATTCCAGTCTGCAGCATCTCTAGGCTCAAAGCATGAATATGTCATCTTGGATTTCTCTCCGATGTGAAAATAGATGAGAAATATGAGAAAACCCACCCACTTTGTTTTAGCTAATGGTAGTATCATTTATGAGCAAGCCAGAAGCTCAGATTGAAAGGCTGATTGACAAGTAGCTGATCTTCCTCACTTTATCACTACTAGAGAGCACACGAGTTAACATTGCAGGCATGATCTGAGGTGGCAGTGGGTAGGCGAGGTGCTGGAAATGACACTAATGCTATTCTGACAGGCTGTGACTTTCTAAGTGCATAACTGGAGGGTTAGGCTAAGCCACGACATTAGATCCGACAGTAATGGCATTGCTATAGGATGCAACAAGAGAAGTTTGGAACGAGTTGGCTAAAACGCTTCCCCTTTTCATAGGCACTTAACCTAATACACCTGTAATGCTCTGGCAGGTTCACATGTCACGAGGAGGACAGAGATGAAGAATCAGGATTTTGGGGCTTACCAACTCAAATAGGTCGGTTATCAAGGAAATACACTAAAAAAAAATTGCAACTGCAGCAATAAATCACCTTTGCTTGGAATCATCTGATACATGAGATGGAAATCCTCTCAAAAGTTCTGTACTATGCCAACAAAGGAATGAAAAAAATAGTCTGAGATCCCCACCATGTTTTTCCTTTCTCAGAGATATTCAGATTTCCTTTTTTCTGGTCCCAGGTTAATTATAACTGAATTCAGCTAAGAACTCTCATAGCACCTCTAACTAATGTTTCCTCTGATGACCAGGGCTAGAGAAAATAGCCTGAAACTTTGAGCTGAAAATCCTTCATTTGACTTCAGCGGTGAATAATTCATTCTAGCACTAAATTTGAACTCACATTGCATCAGTAAGGACCTACAAGAAGAGAGCTAAGGAGCCAAGCAGTTTCTCAGCCCTGCTGAAGGCTCTGAGTCTCCTTACTCGAATCCAATTTCTAAACATTATTTTTTTGCAACGTGAATCACTGCAAAGCACAACAGCGGGTCCCACATAGCCTCTGCACAAGTGAAAATGCAATGCTCCCTATCTCCCCCTTCTAAACATGACAATGCCCAAAAGTCAGTCTCAAGTATAATTGAAAGTTTCTACCACTGAAGCCTCCTCTTCATTAGAGCTTCTCAGCAATGTCCACGGACTCAGTTATACCTCCTGTGCTGCTGCCCGGGGCCGTGGCTCACAGACAGACAGACTGCTAGATCTACTCACACCACACACGTCTCTTGTTTTCACAAGCTGTTGGTACTGATTGTGCAAGATTTCTCCTGCAAAAGTTCGAATTCAGGAGTGCTTTCCTCCCTTTTCACGGGCTTGTGCAGTGTATTAAACAACCCCAGAGGTCACAGCAGAGCATCTTCAGTGTACACATCCACTTTTAGGGACCAGGCAAATGGAAAAATTATCTGGTCCTGAAAGTGGAATGAGATGCAATCTGCTGAGGTATGGAAGTACTTCAATAGTAGCAAACCCATGAATTAGAGCACAAATCAATTTGCTATTTTTAGTCCGAGTACTACAGAACAGGAGTAGTAAATGGATGCCACCAGTGTCACAGCATGGTTTCACTTGTCATACACCAAGACCTGGGACAAAACCCAGGGGATTACCCAAAGACAGACTCAGGAAAAGACAATAAGAGCATAATTTTAAGGAAGTGTATTTCAGAGTAACATAATAGGACTGTTTTTCAGAAAAACAACACTTTATGAATATGAAGCATTTTTGCCACCCAGTAACTGCCTAGAAGGGGGTTTCTGAAATATACTGGCTCAATGTGCTGAGTACAATTTTCTGGCTGACCCACACACAGTCCAAACTCTCATTCAGTTGCAAATAGCACAGTATTTCATAACACTTTTAACTTAAATATACTAATGGAAATAAAAAGTAAATTAAGAGTCAGAAACATTTTCCCACTGTTTCAGTGAAATTTTACCAACTCTCAGATATAAGATCAGTTCTCCAAGTTACTGCTGTGGATCTGATCCCACAAGTTTTCACAAATTTATGAGGCAGGAGTCATATGAGCCACAAAGAATGGAGGTCCGATATTCTGCCACAGACTCTTGAGCATCTAGATGCAAACCAATTAGTCTTTCAGAGGTTCAGTTCACCATCAGGTCTTTTGCCTATTTTTACTTTAGATGTTTGCGTTACTCAAAAAAACCATGGAGACCCTAGTGAGGTATTTAGATCCTCGTATAAGAGCAGTAATAAAAGATCTAAATTTATTACCAAAATCATGAGAAACCTGAATAGTCCCTAAGTATTCCAGCAGAGTATAATAACTATGAGAGCAGAAGGGACATTAATTAAAATAAGAAATTAAACATGAATTTCAAAAGCCAATTTAAATGCAAACTCTTCAAATGTGCTGCACAGAAGCATCCTACAAGGGACCGGGAGATTGGCAAAGCGGATTAGTAAATGCATGCAACGGCACTGCCATGACCAGAGCATTTCATCAGCTGTAGAAATGCAAAGCCATCTGGAGTGACAAGCTGGAGAGAGTAAAAGTCCTTTAGGCCTTTTGACAAGTTTCTGTAGAGTGCAATGAAAACGATGAAACGAAATACGAATCATTTAAAAGCAAAACTATATTAAGAAATGAAGAGGCATCCACTCACATTTAAACTGAGGGGATGAGACTAACATGGTTAAAGATTTAGCATGGGTCAGATTAGACTGAGAAATATTTTTTTCTACCTTTTCAGTACAAACCCTGAAGGGCAGAAAAATATAAACTCAGGCTACTTCCTAACTCTGTCCTCTGTTGTTTACTGAGACAGGATTCCAGTCAAGTCAATGAGAAAATAAAGGGTGAGATTTTTCCAAAGCCTTTAGAAGTATTAGCACCCAGCAATCTGGACTTTCTGTGCAAATCAGGCAGCCGTTTCTTGTAAGTGTCCTAAAAACCATCACCAGGATTTTGAGATTAACTTTTATCAGACTCCTGACTGCTAAGCAGTCATTGCAGACAGGACTACTTGTTACTAAAACGTTCAGCCGTAAATTGTTGCATTACATGACATATAAACCTCACCTGCAGAAGCAAAGGACATAGCTGGGAGACGCGTAAGAGTTGTTGGTACACAACCTCCCCAAAACCCAGCATGAGAAACCAGAGGCAGCATTTTGTCTTTGCTCAGATGCAAAGAGCTCAAACCATTATCTCTGGCGCAGTGGGCAACAGGGATCTCACGCAACTCTGGAAAGGAGAGCTCGTATACAGCGAAGTTGCACGGACAAGCATTCGTCTTATCTGCATCCAGATGGGACTCCTACACAGCTGCTCACTATTGATGCTATTGGGAAGATTTTGCAGCAACAAGACTTTTATCATGTGAAAGTCATAGATCCTTCTTTCTCAAATGAAGGCATAACAGAAAGGCCGTATCCAGAAAATATACTGCGAAGAAAAATTATCACAGCTGCATGCAAAAGCAAGAAGAGCTTCACACTGTTTCAAGTGAACCCTCCCAGTACATGGGGGAATGGACAAAAACAGACTGTGAGCTCTAGCTGGGACTGCTTCCCCAGGCAAAACCATCACAGGGAGAGGGAGGATGAGGAGGGAGGCATAGTCTGTATTAGAACCAAGTAAATTGCAATAATCAGCAGGTCTGCAGTGCTGGAAGGAAAAGTCTCAGTGTGCAGTATACAGCAGCACAGGAAAGATTGACTGCAAGAGGAAAACAGAACTTCAGGGGAGATGCCCCTTATGCAGAATTTAAACAAAATTCAGAGTCATTGTCAGGCAGCATCTGCTCCACAAAACCGAAGCACATGCATACAGTACATGGCAGCGAGGCACAGAGCAAACAGCCGAGAGCTGAGGATGGCAGAGGCACAGCTCGGAGCCTCGGGCTGCGGCCGCGTGGACCGCTGCAGCGGTTGCAGCCATGGGCCAAAAGCCCAGACCGGGGCTGCAGGGCGCAGGCATGCAGGGCAGCAGACGGAAAGCATGAGATACAGGCAGAAACAAAGTGCTCCCTCTCCCTTCATGCCACGTACTGTAGAGATTTCTCCGCCTGGTATACTTAATAGAGTGGATGCTACAGAAGAATTGCTGACTCCAGAATTTAGCACGATGAATTACTGAATTTGTTCTTGGTGTGCATGTAAAACACATTTGGTGAAAAGAAACGTGGAAGGAGACACGCTCAGAATAAGTATGTCTGACATATCCCTCACACTCATAAGCCATGCAGCAGCCTAAGGCTTTGTCTGACAGCAGCAGCCTTTCTCTACTCTCCACATTCATGCTGGATCAGCCAGTGTCAGTAAGTTCAAAACAAAAGATTTTTAGCCCTTGAAAACCATCACCGTGTATTTACTAGTCACTATAATGACAATGTTAGAAATTCATTCTCTGGAATTATTTTTTTCCTTTAGCTTGAGATCTGTTAATATCCTAAGGGCTGGTTTTCAGCTTTTTAAGTTCATAAGGATATATTTTTGTACATGCTTTATTGCTAAAATGTTGATTCGGAATTTTGTGAAATGCCCTTCGCACATAAAGTGAAACAGGCTTTTGACACAATCAAATCACTTAATCCCTTGGGGTTATTTTTAATAAAAATAAACTAAACCAAAATTGATTTTCCAAATATTAGGGGAAAATGGTTTTGTAATTGAAAGTGTCTTTTTGATGAACATATACTCAGCAGTTCCAAACCTGTAATTTGTTTTCTGGTGTTTTCTTACATGGAATAGACAAGTGTGTAATCAACAGCAAAGCACAAACAAATATTCAGAGGACCAGCTCTTTCATAACTGTACTTTTTGAAACTACATTGCTTTCTCTCACGCTGGACTTTTAACAGGGTCTGTAAAACCGTGGCTCAGTAGAAAAGCTCACTAAAGAGACTTTTCTGACCAGTCAATTTAGCTCTTGGAGGAAATGGATAAGCAACCTATCAACATCAATCAGAAGAGCTTTCCTGGTGCATATAGGAGTCTTAAAGATATTTCAGAATAATTTTGACATAAGACCCCTAAAATGTACTCCTAGAATAGAAACATTTCAACAGCTCTTGAAACTCTAATATTGCCATAGTAAAGCAGCCATTGCTTTCTCTCCTGTTACATCCCTGGCCCCAACTCCCCACAAATCACTGTCACTCCGAGTGGTGAGGAAAGCAAACAAATCTCTCCTTTTCCACCAAACTGGTTGCTTTTTTTTGTTTCTTTTTTTTTTTTTTTTCTTTTTTTTTAAAGTCACCAGGTTAATTCTCATCTCCTTGCCTGGTCTCTGTTCCAGAGCCATGGAGCCCTGCTGGCAGCTGAAGTCCAGAACCACAAAGATGAGGAAACTTGGCAGAAACCCTGGACACACCACCCCTTGTTTCTTGTGCTTGTAAATGAGAAGGCAGAAGCACGGCTGCAGGTGAGTGCCAGCTGCCTTATTACTAGTCCCTTTCTTTTTTTAGCCTTACTAGTAGTAATGGTAAAAATATAGGTAAGTAAGATGTTTCCAGTGACAAAGCATTTGAGATAATAACATGGCCCTAAAGCTCTTTGACAAATAAACAATGTTAACCTGCCTTCACACATGGGAAAAATGAGCTCCAAGGAGAAGGAATTCACCTCCTTTTACTGAGAAATCGCAAATCCTAATCTGGTTTCCTACAGCCTTCTCTAGGAACAGAGAAGTGAAAGGGAATATTTCAAGGCCACTTTATGCAGACACTAAACTACATGATAAGCATACAGGGAGGAAGACAGCCTTATCTTTTCAAGAAGTCACTTCTTAACAAATTGACTTTTTTCCCCTCATTTTGACCTTTCATCTCACAATCACAGAAACTGTCTCTCAAGAACTGGCATTGCCTGGATCTTCGAGAAAATGTTCTTAATTCAACCCTGTTGCAAGTTTTGCCCCTTTAAAATTCAAGTAAAGCAAAAACCTTATCAAAATGATTTTTTTATTTTCTATTTTATGTCTGGTACAGAAACATGCAGTTACACCATGCTCCAAGTTCAGCTTCACTTCTGACAACTGGGATGAAATCAGAAAATTCAGTTGAGGAGGGATTTCAGACTTCTTTTCCTTTCTCATCCTACAGGGAATCTGAGAAATCTGCACTGCAAAACACCTTATCTAGGATTGTATCAACTCAGCAAAATTGCATGAGACCACAAACTTTTTTGCTGATTACTTTGTAAAAGCATCACTTCTCCTGTGTTCCCAAAGGTAATTAGTAAACAGAATAAGTGATTTTT
>NW_010231267.1:209884-238789 GCF_000690775.1 Eurypyga helias | reverse complement strand
GAACCACACACACTCTCTCTGCTTTAAAGCCTGTTCCTGGAGACTTTCAAGCGTACATTGTCAGAGCTCTTCCCCAAGTGGCTGCTGTTCATGCTCAGCACACTGGGTAGCCTGATGAAAAATATCCACCTGCTCCACGGCAATTCCTTGAGAACTTCTTATCTTCTTCTTTACCAGTCAACATTCAGATATTTAGCTGGTATAGGTGAGCACTGGAATCAATTACAGAGATACATAAATTTGTAAGAGCTGAAGATCTTGCTCCCACTTTTTCATACATTCATTGAGATTCTGGGATACCATCTCTTAAGGAGATGTTAACTGGAGTTTTAAACTCTAGTCCAAATTAGAGCTGATCATCAAGGTAAGCTACAAGCTGTGATATCACAAGACATCCTCTTCTCTAAAGTGCCAGGCTCCTCTCTGAAAGCATGAAGTTCCTTGCCTATCACTTAAAACACACGTAACCTTTGTCACAGTGATGGAGCCTTACTCCAGACTAAGTGACAGACACGACTGAAAAGAATGCTGTGCAGCTAGACAATAAGTGAGGTCAGAATACACCTCTGCTTTTGTGGGTATTATCAGAACAGAGTCGTCTTCAGCATTGGCACAGGTTGCCCAGAGAAGCTGTGGATGTCCCATCCCTGGAAGTGTTCAAGGCCAGGCTGGACGAGGCGTTGAGCAACCTGGTCTAGTGGAAGGTGTCCCTGGCCATGGCAGGGGGTGGGACTGGATGGGCTTTAAGGTCCCTTCCAACCCAAACCAGTCTGTGATTCTATGATTCTATGAAATACATTCAGAACAGCAAAACCTCAACGTTGCATGCATTAAACCGTGGTTAGACCCCTTTTTTTTTTTTCCAGAATTTGACCCTTTTTGAAAGTTAACCTCTCTTCTTTATGAAATCTATAATTTCCACTGAATTAGCTATTCTAAACCTGCAAAAATGTGAGATGTCTAAACTATTCAAGGGGAAAAAAAATGCAAATCTAGGCATCTAAACCTCCTCATCACAAACAATACAACACAGCTACACACAAATTAATGATGTAATAGACATTGGTCAATGAATGAAAATCAGGAAAAAAAGAAAAATGATATCTCTGAAATACAGGTCACACCAGAACAGCATTTGATAATAGAGGTTAAATTTTAGCACTTGAATTCCTAGCCTCAAGGTCACACAACACAAAGTATGCTTTTAATTAGCAATTAAAGTTACAAAACTACTGTTTCTCATGTAATGGCTGTGTTTCTGTGTGCTGAACCAGCGGCTGGCACCAGGTTGTACAGTCTTGTTTGGTTATAGCCTCTAGATGCAACCACGCTTTGCAGGCAAATCATAAGTTATTAAAAAGAGGTAGGCAGGACTTTGTATTATTTCGGATTAGTCTCACCTGATGGGAGACCGATTGGTCTGCAGTAAGAAAAGAGCTGGCACAGTATGCATTTCACTTATGAGGCAGCTTGTTTTAGACACACAATATGGAATTCAGTTTAATATTTTTACAGTAAGAACACAAATCCCTAAAGGAAGATTTTGAAAGCACTGGCTGCTTTCTGCTAATCAGTGCATTAAGAAAATGCAGTCACTCATAAAAGTTTTGTGATATGCCTACAGCATCCCATACGCTGCTTTCGACACCCAGGAGATCTCTCAACAGCTTATGTCAGGTATCTCTGCCACGATGTAAATCTTGTAAAAGTCAGTTACAGCTACACCCCACTTCAGGGAAATTGGTATGCATTTAAGAGGGATCTTAAACCTGTAGACATATGTGAATTCTGGGATACTAAAGTTTTTAGGGGTGCAATCACCTTCCACTGGGCATATGCACAGTGATGCAAGTCACCTCTGGGAAGCATTTGTAAGGGAAATTCTCATATCCATCTTCACCTTGGATATATTCTCATAAAACTGAGTGACAGTAATCTGACTACACCATTAAGATTCAGTCCCTTTGCTAGTAATGACTCACGAAGAACTTTGCTCTTCTCACTGCATTTCCTTTGTGATGCAGGAGCTTGCCTCGCCCCATCTCCAAAATGAAATATTGGAAGAACCAATATTTTGCACTTCCACTTGCATTTGTACTCATTCAGAGTTGTAGCGAGTGGCTTAAGGGCTCAAAACAGGCCCTTTTACCCTCTCTATAAATCCTGTTGACTCACAGCATGCTATATGAGCAGACACTTGAGATAACCGAAACAGGCAGTCAAAAGGAGAAGAGGAGAAAAAGAGAAGCAGGCAGTGGTTCCCAGCTCCTTGCAAGCTACTGCTGGTTTTCTACCATTCTAGCCTCAAGGGAGACAAGACAAATCTTTAAGGTAGCTACAAAAAGGAAAGGACAAGAAATACTGAATTTAAATAGCAACAAGATAGCTTTAAGTTGGATGGTAAGAACATCTTTCTAATAGTAAGTCTAATGAAGTCCTGAAATGGATTACTTACAGAAACTGGAGACTTTACAACATTGGAGGTTTTTAGAAACAGGCTGGAAACTCCCTGTCATGTACAGTGTAGCTACAGCTGAGTCTGCCCTGGGGCAGAGACACAGGCTATGCGACCGCTCAACGTTCCCTACTGCCCTATTGTCCACTGAAAAAGAAACTTCACTATAACCTCAGAATGGAGCAATTCAACTGCAAACCACAACTATAACATCAATTTGTTTGCACAGTCCTTTCAAGAACAGCTATGTTGTATCTACTGTCTTCCCAACAGACCACTGAGGGCTGCTCAGACAATGGAAATACTCAACACCATACCAGTTCATCTCTGAATAAAAAAGAAAAGGTGAATGTTGGTGAGATCGATCCTTCTGGTTTCCATTCACATGAAGTCTCTGCAGGTTCACTCAGCTTCTCCAGTTAAATGACTCCCTGCCATACCTTGGAGTAACTACATGACCTTTGCTACAATGGTGCTTTTCCTAATATCTGGTACTATCAGAAGTTTGGAAGAATGCCATCTTTTAACTTGGAAAACATAATAATGCTTTTAAATATCATCCTAGTCTTCTTATTTATTTACACCATTTCAAGGCTAAAGCGGTGACTGAGGAAGTTTGCTCTTTCTTCCACTCCACACTAAAGCAACAGCTCTGAGTTGTTGTTGCACTGTTTTGACCAGACATGCTATGGTTTTGTGGTAGCTAAAAGAATAATCACTTTCAGAACACCTAAGTACACCCTCTTCTGCACGTATTTGTATAATAAGTATACAAATTTGTTAGTCACTGAACTTGAGTTTATTCTCTCAGGAAAGCTTGTCATGAACCATAAACAGACAAGGAAATTCACACTGGAAGACGAATATCTGAATACTTAAAACCAGCAGTTCTCTGGCAATCATATATTCTTCCATGGCATTTGAATATGAATCATTTTGGTGTTGTATCAAGCCCTTAATGTTCTTTTAATGCTGAGTTTCTCATCTGAATTTCACTGGGACTTATTAAACACAGGGTTTTTCCTTCCCTATCTCATATTGACATGATTACAGTAACTATGTATAATTATGTGCATAGGGTAAATATGCTAATTGTATAATTGCAACATTGAAGTAAATACTGGCAAACAGAATGTTCTTAGGGCAGGCAGGACACATACTGATAGGTAAAACATAACTAGAAGCACTCCTCTTCTTTTCCTGTTAATATTTAGAGATAAAACACAATATAATTTATCTATCATCCAGGTGACCCTTCCATTTAAAGGCTGGATGCTGAGCCCTGGTGTCATAAGAATAGAAGTTAATAAAGTATCTGTTGTAACTGCAGAATATCTTTGTCCAGTGGTATCATCTGTATGCTGAAAGCAGGAAAACCCAAAGGTTAAATTGTGTTTAATTACTAAACTTCTCTAATCTGCAGAAGGCTGCTTGGCAATGTATAATATTATCAGTAATTATTTGTCTTTGTTGAGATCTATTAGGAAAAAATGAAACCAAAATGGTACTCAGGTACTGAGAGGAAGAGAAAGATGGGGACACAAACTTCTCCACGTTATGGTGGTTTATTTTTTTGAAGAAAGAAACAGGGGCAAGACACTTAAGAAAAGGGTGCAGATCTTATTTCTGACAATGACTTGATGTGTGATCTTGGATTAATTACTTCATGTCCTTTATTTTCTTTTCTCTCTCTGCACTTAGATTGACATCTGTCATCATGCATTTGAGTATCAGCCAAGAGACTGGGATGTTGCACTCACTCGGGCGTCCCAGTGCTGTCATGAGTTTCATTCACACATTAGAAAAAGATGTTGAGATTTGTCTGATAAAGGTAGACATGACCTTCAGGAAAGGCAAGGAGGGAAGAGAAGAGAGGGAAAAGCGATTTATGTTTGTCTTTAAAAAATGACAGGATTCAGCTGGGATGAGTTTCCAGTTGATTAAAAAGAAGAAAAACAAAAAAACAACCCCCAACTCTTTAGAAAGGAATGAAGGGAGATGGTGCTGACAACAACTGCATTACTACTGGGAGCTCTCAGAACACTCTTCAGAACTCAAAAACATTCAGATTCCAATGTAATATTAACATAATGATGATGTCCATAAGAGCCTTCATTTATGAGGCAATGGGAGACAGGTTGAGATAAAGTGCAACTTGGGATCCCAACCTGTAATTAGGACAGTTGATTTGCATCCCTTCTGACACAAGCCAAGATCACTGCACTTGACCTCAGTGGGATTAGTCAATGGTCCTTAAGGTAAAAAGTTACGGCATCCGCACCTGGTTTGCATGCAGAAGAGATAACACTAGGCATGTTTCACCCTTCTGTGTCTGTGATGAGCAGACCCTATAGCGTATATCAATACTTTACATAGATGAAATGTGCAAGTCCAATTAGATGTGCAGAAGTCCTGCAGCTCACTAAGAAGGGCCATAATTTTACCTGAGGAAAGTTCAACAACAGGTGCATGCAGTGTAGGGCTTGGTGCAGCAAAGCTCTACCCACATAGAGCAGTTGGCACAGAATATAACATTACCCCAAGGAACCTGGTTATTGATGACTTTTCTGCCTTAAGGCACTTGGCTTTGACCATCTTTGATGGAATACGGAAATAACAGCTGCTCAGGACCTTTGTGAACCAGACTTAAGTCATCCTAACCTGGCTGTATCTAGCTAGAGCCTTTTAGACTATTGGCTCCCACTGCTATACATTGTCACGTTGTTAGCTTTTAGATACAGATCCCCGAGTTAATGTACCTGCAACTATATACCTGCATCATAAAAGATCTGAATCGATCCTTAAATTATCACTAATATTGGGTCACATGTAAATGAATTTTTATTCTCTACCAATTTCCCAGAGACATGAAGTACTACACGTCAGAAATAAGTCATTATAATCCCTGGTATTCAAGCCAATTTCTCTTACTGAAAACACATACTATGTATTAAACCACGGGTCCTTCTGTGTGACTGGCCTATTTTCATAACACTTGGCTTACAAAAGCCCCCCCAGAAAAGGCCTCAGAGAGTGAAATTGCCTGATGACCTCTTCTCCTGACAGCCCCTGTTGCTCATCTCAACTGCGTTTGATAGAACACAGCATCCTTTTAAATATTTTATGCACTCAGTGATCATGGGTGAAAGAAAGGACTAACAAGAAACGACAAGTGAAATAACTACATTTCCGGACCTGACAACACTCTTTATTTTTAATTCTACCAGGGTTGTAGATAGACATTAAGGTACAACTTTGACAAGAGATTAAATCAGTGAGTTTAGGATTTGAATTATATTATATCCAGCCTGATCTGAGGGTTCATTTGGAATCAGGAAGAAGTAAAAGAAAACAAGCCAAGAAATCTGGCATTTCCTTACATTGCACTAAATGCTCTTTTTTCTGAGTGAATTTTCTCTTGTAAAAATGCATTAATTTCTTCACAGTGTCACCTGAACCAACCACAAAGAAACAGACTGTGCTGATGATAGGAAAAGGCATCTGGCTAAATTAAACAAGTGAAATTTCCCAATAAAATATTTCTAAAGACAGTTCTGTACTTGGCGTCTGAACTACTTAAACGCAGTAGCTTGTGAACAGTCTGATGGATATTTATATAGAAAATAATTATAGAATATTAGTACCATATTGTACCTACAGTGATTTTATAACTCACCTGTAATATTTTTCCATTTCTATTATTTCTTTAGTACCTTATCCTAGACAGACTTAAATACCTGACTACCAACTAAAATGGGGGCAAGGAGCTAGGCTTGCAGCTAAAAGGCAAGTTTATCATCAAACCGGGTTAGTGTTGATGAAATATTTTGAATTTCTGTGTGTAAAAGTCCACTGTCACAAGACAAACATCTAGATGACATTGAGTATCCTCTCACAGATGCCTCACAGGGACCCTGGCCAATGCTGTGGCTGGTGTTGAGTGACAAATGATCATTACATTTTAAGCTGTATAAAAAGAATGAATGATGATTTCTTACATTGCCACGGGTCAGATAGATCTTAATGCTCTCCTCTCTGCTCCTGCCTTACCCGGGTTTGAGCTGTGTGCAGAACAGCAGAGGTGCAAGTATCAGCAGGTAAAGCTTCGCTCCCAAGTGCCAGCATTTTCTCTCCTTGCAACCAACTTTTTATAAAGGCACAGAGGGCCTTGTGTTTTGTGGATAGCCCAAATATGAGATTCTTATAATAGACTGTGTTCCTTGAAATCAATTGTCTGTCAGAAGAATGTCAGTCTGACACAGAATTATACCCTGTGGAAGCAACCCTGGTACAAACAGCACCCTGGCACACACACCAGCCACAGCCTGCTGAGTTACAACATTTTAAACAAGCAAACCCAAACTAAAACAACAAAACCAAAACAAACAAACAAAACCATATTTTGGGACTATGAAGTCAACCCATCAGTGTAACAAGGAAAAAGTGTGAGAAGCTCCAGGAAGACAGTCAGTGCCTGCTGCTAGCGAATTTGCACTGCACTTGCAACAAGACGTCCCATGCCTTTGGCCCTGACTCCAGCAACCCAGCCCCTTTCCCCATCACAGCCTCCCCCAGAGATATGAGATTATGATCATAAGTTGATGTTACGAAAAGCAAGTGTGATATCATCAGAAATTAAGACAATACTTCCTCAGTGGTCATGCTGATAACGAACCCCTGCTACCTTCAGTGAAGCCTGAAAGCTACCTAATGACCTGACAAAGCAAATCATTAGCAACATTTCACCTAGGTCTTAAAATATTTTCATTGCAAATGACTCTCCCATTAGATGAATGCCCGTTGCAGAAAGTAATTACCCTTTCTCTGAACTTGCATTTCAGAAATTTGAAACAACTAAAAAAAGTGACAGAGAAGAATAAGCACATGCTTTTTATGACTCCCTACCCCCGCCCCTTCCCTCTCCTGGTACCACATCAGTGATGAAGTGAGGGGTAGGTGAACAGCCTGAATTTTCAGCATTAGAGTTCAAGGAGACTGCAAAGGATGCCATGACCAAGAGGTAGCTCTCACCAGCCATTTCTTTAAAACTGTTCCTCTGACATATCTGAATTGACAGGACAGCGTAAGTGAGCTGCCAGGACAGTTGGGTCCTAGCTTGAAGCTCAAAGCTCCGAGGTCACGTGCCAAGAGACACAGCACACAGCGTCTGGCTCTCCGTAAAGGCACCCCCCATGCAAAATAGTGGACAGCAAAGACATATTCTTATAATTCATTTAAAGTATGCACCCTAACTGAAGGCTGAATTTTCTAAAAGATTTATTTGTTATATGTCCCAGCTGAGTGTGAAAGCTGACAGGAGAAAATGCCACAGGATCTGGGCTGACATTTAAAAGTTCTTTGGCTCTTAGAAATAAAAATCTACTTGTAACTGTGCATCAGCGAATTTTTTTTTTTTTCTGTATATGCATCTGCTGAGACATACAGGCTAATGTTAGGGTGACTACTCTTTCTGTATATGTATACATACATGTGTGTATATATATATGTATAAGCACACACAGACATATTTAAAAGAGAAAGAAAGAAAATGGAACTGTCCAATTAGTAACAGCATCTTAATTCTTTGTTTTGTGATCACCCACCCTGGGTTTGACTTACAATAAGAAGCCCATCTATCTGAAGATGATGATATCCAGATGTTAATATCAGGACAATGATATAAGAGTGTGCTATTAAAAAAAAAAAAAAAAAGACTGTTCTCAAAAGTCAATATATCTTCTGTGAAAGAAAGTGTTTATATGTGTCTCTGTATAGGATTTTTCTGGGCTCAGGAGAAAGCTATTACAGAGGATGAATCAAAAACAAAGCAACATTTATCAGTGCTTGAAGAGAAGAGAGAATAAAATTGTCCCTATCATAAAACATTTACATTGGGTTTTTTTGTAAATCACAGTAGAGAGAAAATAATAGAACAGAAAAGGAAAATGATGACCAAACCAGGACTCTGAAAGTGATTTTCGTCAGTAAAGTTGGGGTGGGGACAGGGGGAGGAAGACTGAGACTCCATGTGTCATTTGAGTACATTTTGTTCCATGCACACCCAGCCCTACAACCTTCCCACCAGAAAGCGTAGCTGACATCAGACACCCCCAGAGGTACAGCACAGCAATTTCTAACCATCCCCCAGACCCCACGGTTACACAGCCCTCAGCAGGTACTTCAGCCCCGGGCCAATTCTTCGGCCCAGGGTCATTTCCTCACCCCAGGCATGCAGATGGGCACTGGGGCAAACATGGCCATGGGCACAGCCAGGCAGAGCCCAGGGGTCTCCTCCGAGAAGCTCACAGCACTGAATCAATAGCTGGGTGTCACAGCCTACCTCCTGCCACCTAAACCAGCATGGCTTGTCATCCTCGCACACCCACCCGTGCATCGTCACACGCGCCACAGCACATCAAATTCCTTCCCTGACCATGTCAGCTGCATGGCGTCTCGCGTGCTGGGGACAGCGGCTTCAGCTCAAGCCCCAAGGCAGACGAGGCACGTCAGGGTCCCTGGGGTGCTCCAGCCCGCATCTTGGGGCACAGATGGAGGAAAGCGCATTGGCACCTCCTTCATCTTACAAATCTCACATTTATATAACTACAACCATAAACTGTGGGTTTTTTTGGGTTTTGGGTTTTTTTTTTTCAGTTGAGTTAGACTGATTTCCACCTGCTTAAACTAAGAACGGGTATCGGGGGTGCAGGGTGACAGCATTAATTCAGAATTAAGCCAGTTTGGATTTTAAGCAGTTTCAGCTTTCACTGAATGTATCTACCCTCTCTGCTAATTGTACACAGTGGAAATTTCTGAACATACAGCTTTATTTTGGAGGGGAGAAAAACATATTGCACAGACTTCTTAGATGTTTGAATTTAAAAACAACACTTAGTTTTATGTAGAAAACCACAAGTTTTTCTATTCAGCCACTTTGAACAGTTCTTTGTTCTCTCTAAATCCTCCCCAGAGTTGCTAGTCACAGAAAAAAAATCTGCTATATATCTGATGTAATTCAGATATTGCACTGCAAAAAGTGTCTTTAAAGTACAGATTTGGGCAAAGAATATCCTGCAGAGATATGATGAGGAGCTTTTATACTTAAGTGATAGCCTTTGTATTGTATACAAGGAGAAGGAAATAGCTATTCAGACAGGAAAAAACCCAGTGATCTATTATACCAGAGAAAGACAACTCTGAATATGAAGATGATGATCAGCAGCACAAAAAAGCACAGTGGATCACTGACATCCCAGTCTGCAGGGTAACATATCGAATGCTACCAGCTCACAACAGATTACAGTTTATACTCTGTGATGGATATTTACTTTTTCTCATCCCTTGAGTCTGCTTTCCTACACTGTCCCAAGGTGATAAGACTTTACAGAGGACAAGTGGAAATAAAAATAAAGGCCAGTGTAAGGACTAGAATACTTTTTGAAGAGATTATTTTTCAAGACTTGTACTTAATTAGAGTTGGAGCATGTCTCCGAAAAGGTGCTTGCATTCTCTCCTCTCTATTCTCTGTCACATCACATTTCTGCTCAACATAATGCAGCAAAACTTGGGAGTGATTCGTGGAATACATTAACATAGTTTAACGCAGTATGCGTAAGATTTACACACTAGTGCTGGAAGGAAAGGTGATAGGTCAGAATAAAATGGATGATTAAAAGAATTTGATTAATTTCTGTAGCACTATTTCAAAAAAGATGTATTGGAACAGAAACCTCGACTCACTCCTCCTGAGTGCCTCAATTATGCAAATGAAAGGAACAATGCTGAAGCTGTGATCCTCCCTGCACCACCACACATTACACTCACACAGTCAGTGGAACAATCAGTGATTTTTTTAATGTGGGGCTACTTCTCAGCACTCATCCTACACACCCTTGCTGGGTCCTCCAGCTCAGCTGTCTCATCTTGTAGCTCTCCTATTCCTTTGTTCAAGTCACCTGAAATCAAAGCTCAGTATGTACGGAGGTGTTTTACTCTTGAAGGATTGAATTTCATGTAAGAATTAAATTTATTTTTTTTTTAATTGGCACCCAAGGAGAGGCACAGTGGCTTTCACTTGAGCATGTCAAGGCTGAATCATATCCAAATATGGGTATGGATGAGACTCTTGGTCCTGGTGAGGCTGATGGGATTTTGCTCAGCCATCACTTCCAGTGGGGCCAAACCTACCACCCGTCATCACCGTCTGCTTGTGGAGGGGACAGCACTGCCTCAGCCCCCAGTCCTGGCAGGGATCTTGGGGCTTTACTGCATTAAGAAACAACAGTAACCCATAATGGTAAACACCAATTTGGCCTGAGCCTCAGCCTCCCTCAGCTGTGTGTGCATAATTCTGAATAAAACACCAGTCAGTCACGCCCTAAGCATCCATCACGGTATTGCTGCTGTTTTCCCAGCGGGTTGCTTCTTTCTGGTGGAACTAATTGACCTTTGACCTGTTTATTGCTTTACTGCCACCAATTTAGCAGGAGTTTATTCATCAACATCTGGTGGTCGGAAAATTGTATTTTACATTATTAGCTCTCAAATGGATAGCTAATGCTGCTTAATGGGGCAGTTATATGCTATTATAGATTCATTTTTTCTCATTTTGCTAATGAATGGAGAATCTTCATCAAATAAATATTTGCCAGTTGGCTTAATATCAAAGTCGCTAATTAAAAACAGAAAAATGTTCAATATACGGAGAGCTAAATGGTGGTGGCATGTGAGTTTTAAAGAAGTAGCATTCTGCCACACTGTACTTGCACAGAGGCCAAATTGGCAATCAAGCGATCAGTGTGAGGAAGGTTGAGCTGTATTTACATATTGTCTCAGTAAAATGCTACTGATTTATTTTTCTGGTGCCAGAGACACAATATGGGCATAGCTTAAATTGGCTTCTTTTCTTGGCTTTTACAAAAGAAACAGAAAAAATAAAAATAAGGAAATAAACAACGTTGGACTCAGTCCTAAATAAATCATTTCCCTCCTCCGACTAGCACAATTCCATTTTAGAATGGGAATGTGCATAGATGGTGTGACCTGGCATGCAGAATTCATGAAATGTCTCTGCATAAACATGTGAATTTGGAGTAAACACGTTTCAAGCTGACAGAGTGCAGCACTGAACTGAGAGTAGGCTACACTTCAGCACATACGCCCCAGGGCACAGCATCTGGCTCACATCTGAGACAATTCAAGTCAAGCCTCTTAAACAGGCTCCTCCATCCTAAGGGCCAATAGTTTATAAAGTTTAAGACTTAGTTTTTTACGATATACAAACACATGTATGTACCTGTTACTGTTTGATTATTTTCAGTTACACACCAATACCTAGTGGTGTCAGCTGATAGCATTAAATGCAGAGAAACTCATGGTTTTCTTATACCAAAAGCCTTTCCTTCTCAGTTCAAGGTTGTGCAGAAGATCTTAGAGAAGCCTCTTTACAAACAAGACTACTGACTCCAAGAATGCAGACATACATTTTGTTTGCAGTTCTGAAACTCACTGCCAGTACTGTATTCCATGTGCTTGCAAATAACTGAATGTTACTAGTCAATCAAATACCACCACTCACAAGTCTAAATTCACACAGGAATTCAAGTGTTTCTTTGCCAGAATGCAAAGATGAATGCGAGTGAAATCTAACCCACGTTATTTGCGTACTACTTCTATAAAAAGGTGCACAGAGAATGCAGAGAACATTATTGCCTCCCCCACCGGATGTCTAACAAGAAGCTATGGGTTTGCTTTAAGAAGCTTTCCGCATAAGAGTTCACCCATGCCACTTTTTCAGCACAATCCACATGCATCTTGATGCAAAGCAGTAAAGGCATCACAAACAAAAATTATTGTAACAGTTATTAAAATGTGAAGATCTCTGTTTTCCCCAAACCAAATAATTCCTATCATTTGAAAGAGAACATACTCTAACCTAAAGCTACTGCAGCACACAGAAGCTGTGCCAACTCTAGCATATCTACTGGTTTCATGGACCATTAAATAGCACAAATGGCACTATGAATTATTTCTGAAAACGTCAATACGTTTCTAATAGCACACACACAATTCTCTCAATCTTTGGGTGTGTGCTGCCTGGGCCTGGGTCCCAGCTCAGCTCCCGAACACCCTCTTTTTCATCTCACTTAGCGAGATGCAAGTGGCTGGCAGCGGACACAGCCAGCAACGGTGCAGCACAACAGAAACTTCAGCCCACACAGACCCCTAGATGCTACTGCAATTTTACTGCTACAGTTTCAAAAAACTATCAAGGGTGCTGAAAGCATGGGATGAGCACTTTAGCAGTAGAAAAGCATATCGTAAAAAGTAAACACCAAAGCCTAAGAAGTCATTATAAAAGTGTTTCTTTTTATTTATTTTTAGAGCTCTGATGCACTCTGGAGCAAAGAAAATAAACGAGAGAAAGAAGAGGAGAAAGAAAAGTTGTGTCAGGCAGATTTACCTGGGTTTGTTCTGCTACTCTTGTTTGTAGATCCATTGGCACACATATGATGAAAGCATGGAAGAATTAGTGTTTCACTAACACAGATTATCTGAACCTAATATAGAAGAGTCACAAACTCATCATTTCCAAGAGGTCAGAATAAAACTAAGACACATGCCAGGTTTAATATCTGTAGCCTGATGCTCAAGCATACCAATATTTGCCATGGCTTATGACTAACACCTCTGGTTCCAAAATCCTTTATTCAGGCATCCATCCATCCATCAAGGGAATTTTTCCCCCCTCTTCTTCCCCAGCTTTTTACTTTTGATACTAAACTTTCTAACAAAAACCTCAGTTTTCTATTGTTTTGCACATCTGTGTTTTACATAAAGCGTCTTTGTGGCCAAGAGAAGCAGGTTTGGCAAGCTAAGAAAAAACCCTGTGGCTTTTATTTCAGTGGACACCTCTGCTTCAGTTACAGGCAATAAGGGGTGTGTAATTGCAAAGCCTCCAGCTCACATGGTAACTTGTCAGAGGAAGAACTAGTCAGATGAAAAGAGCTGGTGGTTCTGGGCTGTCAATACAGTGAGGCCAAATTACATCTATGTTAAGATCCTTTCTACCTGTCCAACAACCTGGAATGACATGAGTATTCTCCCCTCACGCGAGAGGCTTTGTGTCTCATCCCCTCCTTTCACAGAAACTATTCAACTGCATTATCCCACCCTGGAAGATGTACTGTAGGTTGGTATGCAAGACCATCTTTTTCTAAGATTTACATGAGGAGCAAAGATTACATCAGTCTGAACAGATTCTTAATTTGTGCCCCGTGCATGCACATTAAAGGTCAGAATTTATCTCCTTTTGTCACAAGAAGAAGTAAAGCTAACGGTATCCAGAGCTTATGGTGCAAAACTGAATTAGCAAAGGTGAACAGAGGTTTCCCTCTTTGGAGCAGAGTGCTCTTGACAGACAAAGGTCATGGAGTATGTGATTTTAAGTTACAATTTAGTATGTCCTTAATTCAGCTGCAGCTTCAAATCACTTGGAGCAGACATCCTCAAATCACTGTTTAATGTCTGATGCAAAGTACATTTCACTCTAAACCTTTATCTAATTTCCACAAGTCTGATGTAAACCAAGATGAATCAGTACAAGTTTGCTGATGGGCAGAATCAGACTGACTTAAAGGGTAGATGCTCTTCAATTTTGTGACCATTCAAAAGTACCTGATTGCCATTTTTTCCTAGTTCAGAATTTGTAATGTCTTCTCACATGATGCTTTTGTTGTAAACCTTCTGAAGAACAGCTGTCAAACAGTAAAGTGAATCTTTATACTGACTTTTTCTGTGTACATAACTTCCTTTTTGCAAGAAAAGAGTTTAATTTGGGGGGTGGGGGGGAAGATCAGCAGTATGCATTGAAACACACCTCACTTCACCCAGGAAAGATCTTTTCTTCAATCAATATATAGAATATATTCTCTTGCAACAAGCTTGTAGCTTATTTATCATTCCATTTTTGGCTACTGAAAATTCCTTAAATGTTGTGTGATAGAGTAGCGATTCTTTTCTGCCTTATTGGTATAAACTGAATGTATCTAAGAGCAGAATATATTGGCAATAAAAAAGGTTGTTCTTTTTGAGGTCTATCAAAATAAAATATACTTGGGAAGGGTTTGAAGTTAAATTTTAAAAAAATCTTTGGGAAATTGCCTTTAATTTCCGAAAGCACAATTTAAAGTCAATCTGAGGGTTTGCATGAGACACCTCAGGTGCTCTCTTCCATATTCAGTTGATTAATGTTGCCTTAAAAGATTTGCTGAAGAATCAGGCAGATGTAATTAGAGGAGAGGTAGCTAACACTATACATAGATCATCAAAGCATAAGTATGCACAAAGGAGATAAAGGATCTCAATACAATTGTACTAATCTCTGCAGATAAAAAAAAAATCATAATTAGGAGAAAGTAATGAAAGCTTGCATGAGTATATGATCTGTGTTCCCTCGGTGTCTTATCACTGGCACAGAGTTTTCTGGGGGGAAACCCTGCTCACGTCAGCACAGCCCTCCCACACAGGGTGCCAAGGGAACATTGCAGAGATGCCATGGAAACAGTCCAGGTGCAAGTGGGCCACAAAACCTGACAGGAACATTATCCCTATGGTTATGTCTAGGCTCCTCACAGACGAGGAATCCTGTCTGGAGTTCTGGGATTAAGGTGGCAACAAGATACCCTGAGGGCTAGTGGATAAGCAGAAGCCATGCCAGCACCCCCCAAAGAAGTGCTCATAGGCATAACTAGCCTGGACTTCCCCATTTAACATAAGGTTTTCCAGAGCACCTGGGGTACTGCCTAAACCCTGAACTCCTGTGTGAGTGAAATCCTGCATGAAGTTGCTGTGTTGGGCACAAGTCTGAGTTTTGAACATTTCAATTCTAATGGCTGGAGGTGATTCAGCTTAATCATAGCTCTCTTGAGCAAGTACTAACTAGAGCAGGCACTGTGCTCTTGGAACTGGGAGTGCGTATGTAAACACCAGAATGACTCAGGGCCAATAAGAATATTTTGTATTGAAATGCAAAATTTTTAAAGGTCTTTTTTTGTTTAAATCTGCTAAAATTCACTCATTTTCTTAAACACGAAATATCTTTTAATGCTGTTATAGGCAAACCATCATATCTCCTCTAAGGTTGTTAATTTATGTTAAATAAGTGGTCAGAAAAACAGAGGCCTGTAAGGCCACAGCCAGTAATGGAACACACATCTTTTCAATACAAAGACAAAAACAGCCCCTTAATAGGACACAAATGGCCTCATTACTCTATGAGCATACCTCCATATTTCGTGATTTTTCCTTCCAACTATGGAGAGTGGAAAAGAGGTAAAGAAAAATAAGGTACACTAAAGCAGTGTCACAATACTGTAATAATTACCGACAGCTGCTGTTCTTCAATGGGTTGAAAGCCAAAGTGAACTGATGACTGATCAGCATTACAGTGGCTACTACACAGGACACCACAATTCCTTGTTCTCTTATGCTTCATTTATTGCATTGGGAAAGTAACACAGTAACACAGTATCTTTCTAAAGATACTTCCATACCTACTGCAATGTTTGATAGTGCCTGCAACAGTGTTAGGCATTTGTCTAATCTCAGTGCAGAAACTCCTTTGATAATCAGTGCCGAGAGACAGATACCGCCAAAAGGTGGTTGTGCCATCTGCCTTCAGGCAGGAGGGATCTTTTTTCTGGAAGAGCATCTCTTACAATGAGCAGTTCTGTTGAACAGCTTGCTCAGGCTGGACACCAATATTTCAGACAGCTATAGACAAATCCCAGCCCAACTGTAAAAGACCATCCTGTGCCTCAGAAGATCAATGCCAAGACAAATACCTCAAATACCACGAGGTGCTCAGCTGCTGTGTAAAGAGTAGGGTAGATACTTGTGATAGAAGGAAGATGTTTCAGTTCTGAATGCTAAACGTCAAATCTGCATTTGTCATGCACAGGCACATTCAGCCTTGGTAATGTTAGAAAGATTTGCCAGTCAGCTTATCGATGCAAACACCAATAAGTCAAAAAAACACATCACGTTGACACAGCCACACCAAGCCCCTCTGGATGCATGCTGGAACCCGTACCAGACCTCCTCTGCCCAAATGCAGACATAGCTTTTCCTCTTTCACAGGGCCACTTGAAATCTTACAAAGAAATACAACTCTGACCTTTCTGTCAGACAAGGACTGCTCTTGCTAAGAAGAGCCCTGGCAGATTCATATATGGGCATTACCTTCAGCTGCAGAGCAGTCAGCAATTTTTCCATACACGATTTGCACAAATCCAAGAACTCCAAGAGAAATGTTTTGTTCATTTGTTTTCACATCGCTGACCTTTGTATTGACAACTCTGAAACCCACCGAGCTACCCATCCATGCACTCAGGGCTGGAAAAAGGCTAACAGATATTTTCATAACAAAAGACCCTCATGCGTGACTGGAAGTGTACTTTCCCATCTCTACTTGAACTGAAGTCTGGGAAGTGTCTAATTGAGATGTGTGACAGAAAGGAAGCCAGTGAGAGCAAAAACCACCCCTTTCCCACTGTAGCAAACTCCTTTCACTGCAGCCTTCCAGATATCTTCAGGATTTAGTTCCACAGATAATTAGAGATGGAATAAAACTGCAAAAGCTTAAGAAAAAAATCCACGAGCACTCAACATTGCATTCATTCTAAGGGCCCTTTCACACTTTATGCAGTGACTGTTATTCCTGTAATATACTTGAGCAGCCCTAAGAGCAGGCTGGGAGCCAGGGTCACCACCACCCCCAAACCATGACTTTCCTCCCTCCTTCTCAATCTCGATTCTTTAATTCCTTCATCTAAACCGAACAGCTGAAGGGAGGCAGTATCTACTGCAGCTCGGTGGGTTGGCCGCTCCCCTAGGGGAAGAGGGACCCCCCCAGATGGAAGGAACCGAGCTTAAGTATCAGCTCTAAGTGCCACTGTCCCTGCTGATTTGGCTCTAAAGAAAATAAGGCCAGGTTAACAGGGAGAGGTAATAACTTTCATTAGCTTGATATACAGAAGCAGGCAAATTTGCAAACACATTACAGGCTCCAGCTGTAGCACTTCGGTCTAATAAAAGATATTACCTCCGCCTACAAACCTCAGTTTTCCTCCCTCTCTCAGGCCATCACTGCCACCAACACCCTATTACTATTGCAACATCAAGAAAACAGCAGTGACCTGGGTTGGCTCATATTTTAGAGGAAACAACTTCTTCCCAAGTAGCTGTGACCAGCCCAGGCAACGCAACAGGCAGTCTTCAGTGGGAGGGAGGGAGCAAAGGAGGAAGAAGGGAGGCCGAGGTGGTTGCACAGAGGTAGCCCCAGTGCTGGTAACAGCTCAGACGTGCCTTAAGCAGGACATGCAATTGCAGTTTCACCTCAGCACATAACCCGGGCTGGATTACAAAGGTACTTAAGTATCCAAAAGCACTCTTGGCTGCCTAATTTGATTTTCAAAAGAAAATAAATGGATTAAGGGTTAGAGATTTTTTTTAAGGGATTTAATTTCCTAAAGGGACAGAGAAGCACCCAGTGGGAGAGTATTACAACTCAATTAGGATTATAACAAAGAGCTTATATTTGTTTTTCATATTCATATATTCATAAGTGGTTGAAGAAATTTTGTACAAAATAATCAAACTATATCAAACCCAAAGATGTTTGGTTTCTTTTGACAGACACCAACTGTAAGAAACTTTAGGCCTAACAGTTTCAGATCATTATCAGTATAAGAAAAAAAAAAAATCAAGGTTCAGGACCAAATTCTGCTGCAATAATTGCCCTAATTGTTGGGGGGTTTCTATTTAAATATTGGTATTTCACTCAGGGCATTTACATTGAAGTTTTAAAAAATCCAAAATAATGACAATTAAATTTTTTCTTTTTTCTTGTTTGGTGCTTTTTTACCCTCCCAACTGATGAATATTTTACTGTGTTCTTCAGTAGTTAAGACAACCTGTCTTGGTTCTCCAGTCTCTGTTACACTCCGAAAAAAACCCGTAGTGAAATCTAATGCCCCGAACATTACCTCACCCAGTTTTGAAAGGAAGAGGCACATGCAGAATCCTGCCTTTTTTCCTGAAATCCTTAATTTTCCATTGTTCTAAACACTTGCCAAAAGTAAGTTCTACATATGAAATTATTTTCCTCTTTGACTCTGTATAGATTTTCTACAAAAACACATCCACTTATATGAAAACACAGCATTTACCAAAATCTGTTATTGTGCCAAAAGATTTAACTTTAATAACAGAGACTGAAGCAATCTTCTACAGATATAGAAAAGTGAAAATCAGAATCAGGTTTTAGAATCTCCCACAGCTTCCCAATACTTCTGTCTAAAGCAAAACTATGACAGTCTAATCCTTTATTTCTTAATGAAACACAGATTAATTGGGAGTTAGGTAACAGAGGCTTGAGCCAGGACTTTGCCCCATGGGTGTTTAGAATCTGTTCAGTATAGTTAAAAACTTTCATTACATTGGTTTTCTATGTGTGTTTCTTAAAAGCTGTAAAGTAACAGTATAACTTTTTAAGAATGCCATTTTTACTGTGGAATGACATAAAATTCCTCCCCTGATGTTGCTATGTTAGCGCACTGATTTTGAAAACAATAAACAAAGTTAAAAATAAAAGAAAGGGGAATAGGTGGAAGAAATAGGTGTGAAGGCTTTGAAGCTGTAGGAGTTCTGACAAACTATCCTGGCACATAGTCCCAGTGGTGATGAGAAATTGTTCTGTATATTTTATTTTTTTACATGCCAAAACAAAAAAAATGTACTTGAGGCAAACTTTTAGAATATCTTCAAATTAGTGGGCTTCTTTTATTAATACCCAGCATACAATGATGAAAAAGGAATATTCTAATACGCAACTAGGGTGGGGAAACATGACAGTACTCGTCCCAGTCCTGCAGTCTGCTACGTTTACTTTATGCGTGTGAGTAATCACTCCAGGGTTTAACACAACATCTTGAGATATTTGTTCTATACTTGAAATTACATACATTGTTTTTTCTTCTTTTAGTGGGTAAGTCTAGTGACCTATATTTACAGTACATTAAATCCAACAGACTAATCTCCATATTGCGGTCTTAGAATGAAGCATTCAGCTCTGTGTGCCTTCTACCTTGCCCTGTTATGAATTAGATAAATGATCTGGTGTCAATTAACAATGTAATTATACGCCACAAAGGCATATTCTTTAACAGAAACTGAACTTCATTGTCATTCATCGCCCAGGCAGAATTTGAAGCCAGCAGAAAAAAAAAAACAAAAAACCCAACAACTTTATGCAATTCTCCTGATAAGAAGAGTGAAAATTAGAAACATGGAAGTTTACTTAAGCAAATTTAAGTATCCCTGGAAACAGGGAATTAAAAGTCAGGCAAACCTTGCCTGCTGCAGTTCACAGTGGGTTTGCAAACCAGATTCTGTGTTTCTGTTCACAGGGTTTGGACTCTTGCCTGAGGAGTCAACTCTGATTAATTTAAATCTCTGAATTAAAAATTCACACGTAAGACAAGGAGAGGCTGTTGTGATGTGATGCAGGACAGAGCAGATGCAAACAACAGCCCGGGTTTAACTGAAAGATGCAGGTATGCATATCAACTCACCTCGTGTACAAATTTGCTACCCATCTTTAAAGGTTCTGCAAAGGATGGCATGGCACAGGGAGAACAAGATCTTATGTCAACCCAAGTCAGAGTTACTTTGTGTGTGCAGATGAGATGTTCATGGTTCATCTTTAATAGCTACATCCAAGCTTAGCTGTAGCTTCTACAATGCTAGTTCAGTATTGGCTCTTTTGTACTTTCTGAAACTGATTTGTCCACAAGATGCAACAAGAACCAACAAAAATAAGGTGTTTTCATTTATTCTCATTTTCTTTACAGAAATTTCATAGTTAGACTCTATCGGATAGTCTGCTTTCACTGCAATGCCTTTAGTATAATGTCAGGTTTGGATCAACTACAGGCTACTTCTGGGAAAAGAATCCCATGCTGGACACACTATATGTCAGTGTATGCATATATATACACACCAGAGAGCTTGTTACACAGCTTACCAGATAGTGAAAATGTTCATATATGAGCATGGCTTAATTAGTTACATAATGAAAAAAGTGTAATGAAAATGCAAAAGGGGGTTAGATGGGGCTGAGCTGCAAGAAGAAAACAGATCTTGATGCATCTTGGGAATACTGAAGTTTGTATAATAAGGTCAAAATCTCACCTCACATTGATAAATAGACCATTACGTAAATAAAAGATTATGTGTGTGGTCCTTATTAGACAGACTTGTAAGTTCGCTGAAGACGACAGGAATGATGAATAGTTCCTTGAACAGCACTGGATGAGCAGCAATGCTCCACGGAGAGGTAGTTCAGATGTGCAGTTCAGCTTGCCTTGCATAAAACAACTGCCACCCTTTTAAGCCACTGTGGTGGAAGAATGTTTTCATAGCAACATATCTATGTGATAGAGAAGCTACCCTGAGGCACAAAAAATGGTCTGTGACAAGCATGAGGGAAAGCAATATCAGTTTTTAGTTCAAACCAGCAGTTTCTGTCTAGCATGTGCTGAACATGGAGGGAGCAGTTCACTTTCGAGTGAAGATGCTGCTTGCCAAAAGCTGCAGCTTCTGGATGAGATATGCAGTTCAAACTGGTCCAGTGAAAGTAGGTTGGTTTGTCTGGAAATGCACTGACAGCAAGCTGAACACAGCCCTACATTTGTCATGCAAAAGGGTTTAGGTCCACAACAAAACAGAAGAAATTAAAGTAAAAGGCAGCCGCAGCAGCCAGAAAAAATTAACTGGGATGAGATGTATGAAAACAAGAGCAAAACAGCATGAACAATGAATCGTGCACATAGCTACCAATTTAGGAGCACTGCAGTGCGTGAGGACATTACTTAAGCGATGCTGAACACTGGACAGCCATGGTCAGACCTGCTCATACAGGGTCTATCTCAATCCAAATGTGTTGCAACTACGTGCAAGTCCTCCGTTGTTTTCTGACAAGCCGCTGGCTGCACTGCCCACAGAAGCAAGCCTGTTGCCCTGTGTTACTACCCTCACCCTGCAAGCTTTTCTGGACATACCTTAAGAAATCATTAGCTGCTGCACAGAGGTAGAGGTCTTTCAGGTTCTCCAGTACGCTATGAAAAGTATCATAAGGTCTTCAGCAATTAACTCTGGTATGTGGAATAAAAACAAAAAATCTGAAATTCAGTTATATATTCACTAGCTGATGGAAATACACAGGCAGGATGTAGCCTTTCCTTGGATGAATTTTCTTTCTGCCTAGAGAAATCTCATATAAACTGAGATGAACTGGCTAAGATAAACATTTGACCAAGATTTAATTCTCTGGCTCCTTAATTGGCCTTTCATCTGGTTCACTATTGTATATTTATTTATATAGCACACAGTCATCGACTTCTAATTAGTTTAGAATCAGAAGCAAGTTTCAAGATATTCAGATACTATTGTACTGGAGTCAGAAATACTAGACATAAATCAATGTCTATGTTCAGCTGCTTTTCTAAGCTGAGCATTCAAATTCTTTTCCATGACTCCTCAAGACCTAGAGAACATCAATAGACCACTCCTTTATCATAAGGCTCAAGAGAACTTCACAGAAATTAGGTTATTTCTCAACTAATTCAGAAGTTTGACAATCACCTCAAAAATGTCAATGCTAGCTTTCAAGATCCAAACATACAACTCCATAAGCTTCTGTGCGTTACTTAAAACAAACAAAAAAAACCCCACCCATCACATCAAATAAGTATGTATTAATAAAAGCATAGCAACCCCATTTAGTTTTGTTCCTCTAGTATGCAAGATGCTAATCAGGATCTGGCCCTCACCACACACTGCGGATACAGATTTGCACTTCACTAAAACCAGAAGGCCAAATTCCAACCCAGGATTTCATTCTAGCCTACTCTAAGGGCTGCAAAAAAGCTGCACAGTTGATATTTGGATCAGATTCAAAACTTCCCCAAAAATGTATCTGTGTTCACATCCTGATTTTTGATTCTAGCTCATCTCTAATTATAATTATTACACAGAATGTCAGATCTCAGGTTATGCTCTTTAAAGTTCTCCCTATAAACAATTAATTAGCTTGCTGCAGCCTTTCTATAAATAGCTTGCACATATAAATTATTCTCATCTGTTCAGACAAACAAAATCCCTGCTCTGTTTTTTGCCTTCTGATTTTCCCTAGTGGACTGCAGCTGTCGAGCAGACAGACACACATGTGTGTGCTCTTCATATTCAGAGCTAAAAATAAGATTATGGGGCTAATTGACAAGGTTTTTTTCATATTGAATTAATGCTTGAGAAATCAGGTTTTCCCCAGAAAACATCTGAAAGCAGCATTTTTATCAACTTAACTCTGCTCAAGAGCTGCCTCCCACACCAGCTGAAATGCGCTTCAGCCAACAGCACGCATTCCGTGTTTTGAGGCATCGTGCTATTATGGGACAGGATACATATGGTTGCCCAAATTAATTTTGCTGACAGGTCTTCCAAACACATTCTATATGTGCTGACAGGCAAGACTGGGCCAAAGCTTTCTCGAGCAGGCAGGGAACTACCTTCTCCTCTCCACATACATACTTTGCTTCCCCACTAAGGTTTTCACCTCCACAGTTGTAGCTGCACCAGTGAAGTATGTAGTCATTCCTCTGCCACCTCAGGGTGTGCTCCTGCGACTTAGCTTCATTTACAGGCAGATCGGATTTACAGAGACATCCTTTGCCATGTGCATATGCAAAGGTAGACTGGAATAGGTCAACTGCTATAGCAATTGCAACAGTCATGAATATACATAGTGAACATGTATGTGAACATGCCAGAACCAGCTACCATAACCATTCCTCTCAGTCTGCATACACCTACCTGCAAGACGTGCATACTTATAATCTGTGCCTCAGCCCTGTCTTGTGACTGAGTAAGAAGTATTGGTAAAGCACTTTGGAAAATTGCAAACCAGTGCAACAAATCGTTATGATCATTTTGAAACACTAATCTATATGTTTTCCCCTGCAATCTAGCATACAATCATCACTGTGCCCAGCCAGAGAGAAGAAAGCAGGATTATTGGAAATTTTAAGGTTTCACAGCATAATATTGTTATCATAGTGAGAACAGCAAGGCACTGAAGAGACTTCCCTTGTTTTATGGCCTTCAAACTAAGATGGGAATCACACTTGTTGTATTCCTCAGACCCAGCAGTCAGAGCCCAGGATGAGCAGAGCTTTCCCAGTCTTGCTGCAACTGTGCTATTTCATCAGCCAAGTGACACGCCACCAGGCACACTGCACATCGCTCTGCTCCACAGACCCTTCATGTATTTATTACTTTCCAGAGTGACCACTGTGACACCAAGTGTATGGAGAAACCTACTTATCAACAGTGCTTTAAAGAGCCCTTTAAAGCCCTTTTTGTTGTTGCACAGCTGTCCAGGAAACAGACTTGGGGGACCCAAGTTCAGCTTTTGGCATGGGGTGCTGGGTGTCCTCCAGCAAGCCCCTTTTTCCCTGTGCCACCTGCATAAAGGATCATAATACCAGCTCATATGAAACATTCTGAGATCACCTTTAAGGAGCTAGATCCTATTCTGTAAGAACACACTAGCAGGTGTTAAGGATAATGTCCCATCCATTTTGGAAAAATACAGAACCATTAAAATCAATTAGCCTTTAACCTTCCCTCTGAAAAGTTTATTTATATACATATTTTTGCAACTCTAATAAGCTCCATTGGAAAAATGCAGATTCATTGACTCCAGAGTTTTGGAAAAAAGAATGAATACTAACACTCTGATCCCATTTTAGTACAACTTTGCCATCTCTATGCTGCACTCTCCTGGGCTAAGTAGTTTTTTTTAAACAAGTGAGAGGGACTGAGTTTTACTCAGGGCACGTATGTCACAAAGAGCAAGCAAGCATCTTTTAGAATTCAGCTTTGAAAATGGTAACATAGATGGGTTAGTTATGATACTCATTTCTTAAGTGGATATATCTACTTAAGAACAATGCTAACATATTAGCATTGTGTTACAAGCTGGTTTACTGATTTCAAACTTTACTGGTCATCTCCCTCACATCTAAGACAGCCCTAGCGTGAGTTTTTCTTCTGCTTTGTCAAATCAGTTATCTTTTGACATTTTACATTTTTGTACTTCGTGAAGGCCCCCAAAGCAATAATCTCTGTGAAATAAAAAAATTGCCATTATACTACAGGTGAAAACCTATCTTTTGTTTTTCTACTTCACATCACTCAATAACATGAAATACTAACTTGTCTTGTCGGCTCATAGCCCCTTTTACTTCAATTATTTTAATGGTTCAAAGATTTGTGCCGTAAAGACCTATAAAGTCTCAATTATTCTTCACTTATCTATGCTAAACTGTTTGAGTCAACAACTGACCTTGGGTCATTTTAAGTATCATTGTATCTGGTTACATCTGCTCTTGGAATTTATTGTTCTTCTACCATCCATGCTTTGGACCAATACTAATCTGCTGTTTTCCATTTTCTAGGTATCCCACATAGTTCAGAATCCTACTGATATTCTGGATTCACATGTTCTAATTTATTTGAGTTTCTCCTAACTATCACAGCAGACAAAGGCAGCTTTATTGTAGAACAACAGTAATTGGAAAGTGCTACTTTGTTAGAGTCTATTATGAATACTTTTCCCCCCAAAGCAAAGTTGTTCTATAAAGTGTTTTGGATTCTATACCCCAAACTAAAACCTGTGCATATTTGAGCCTCATCAAACAACATCACAAATCCCAAGCAGGGACCAGGAAAGCCACAATTAGCAGCTGTTGAATTTGTATCACTGCTAACTGAGGTAAACCACATGGTTGCCAAGCACAGTTTATCTTTCAGTGCAGCCACCAAGATCTGAATTAAACAAGACCAATTTATTTACCTATTATCTATGAGGAGGTTGCAATGAGAAACCGTTCCAGGCATTTTTCTGAAGGGACATCACATGGAAGCAAATACCTGAGCACACGAGCAGGCCAGCTTCCCAGAGACAGTGTAGAAGTCCAAGCAATTGAAACATCGATTACAAGAGATTAAAAAAAATTTTTTTTTTTTTTTTTTTTTAATTCATTAGGTGCCTGTATGGGAGAGAAGAGGAGAGGATGGGGTCACTGAACCAACCTCTGCTCTAGCACAAAAACCACATAGCTCAGCAGGGGAAGGAGTGCTGGTTTCCACACATCCATCTTCCATCTTATTAGGAAGAACGTTGGGATTAAATTCATCTCCCTGCCCTCACACACTGCAGAGTCTGAAATGTGTCGTCTTTGCAGCTTTGGGGAAAACAAAAAAAGTTTTTTTCCAGTACACTAAAGCAGAACAGCAAATTTCTAGGGAAATGTTTCTTTATCAATCATTATCAGCATTATTATTAGAAAAGCATAAATTCTGGTGAAATTCTGATTTAGGGAAAAGTCTTTTTGAAATGCTGGTTTTTTCCTTTCAGATATTTTTCTTTTTTTTAAAAGAAATAATTTAATCTGTTACTGTATTTTTAATTAAGAGTTCAACAGTAATCCCCATGTAATTACTTTAATATCTCTCTCTATATATAGTGGGGCTTCCTTCCTTAAAATACAAGTTTAGAAAAGAGCCACAAATTAATTTTCTTTGTTTTTTTCCATTACAGGGAGAATTCCCATCTAACTCTAACTCTAAATGATCTTCATATGTCTCTTATTACCACCAAACTCCAGGCAAATAATTCTCCATCTGAAGGTGAAGTGGTGTCTATATGGTGTTATATCATATTGGTATGCTACATCACAACTCACTAATGTAACAACTAAAATGGTAAATGGAAATTAAGTATCCTGCTATCTCTATTTGTGAATCAACATCAACAGTCATTCATAACTTCTCCATTTGGTTTGCAATTTTATTTAACATTTTTAATCTCTATGAGCACACTGATTTTCCTTGCAGTACTAAAGATCTACCTGGAGGATCTGTGAGGACACTGTCTTATGTGTCCATAAAAAGCTTAGCATTGTGACAGGATTAAATAGTTACTAACATAATAAAATGTGAACATGAACTATAATAACATTATGGCTATTGGGTTCCCCACAGTCAGGATTTGTAGTGGTTTTATTTTTTGCAACTGCAATGTCATTCATTTTTATTAATAAAGGTAAATTTAGAAATCAGTATGTTCACCCATATTAAAATGCTTCACTTGTGAAACAGGTGTATTTTCTATTGTATTCCTAAATGTTTTGCCAATGTAAAAATATTTTCTTTAGAAATGGTTTGACATTTTCTTTGCCATGTACTAAAGCAAAAGACCTAAACCCCAAGGAATTCTTTAATGGCTGTTTATGTCTGAAGGAAACTAGTGTTAAAGTGCAATTTTTCAAGTAAGCAACATGCTGACACACAATAAAGTGATACAGATTATTTTAGATAGGAGTAACTGAGCTGGGTAATTCATCTAACCTGCCTGACCTGACAACTCCTTTCATTATTTTACAACAGTAATTGAGATGCCAGAACGTGTGATGATGATGACATAAGATGACAATATTGGTCCGTTTCAACCAGCCTTCACGTCTACATCAGTGAGTGATACTACAGGCTCACAGCTTAGCCACAGAAAAAGTCCAAAATGGTTATCCTCTCCTGCCTTTCTTTTCAGAGGATGAGACAACTCCAGAGATTAATGTACGAATTAACTTGAACTCTTTTTCTTGTTGTCATAAGCAATGAAGTGCCCCTGGAAAAAGCCTGAAATTAGCTAAGGCCCCACTGACCCTTTCCTGCCCCCTTATTTGTTTCAGTGTGAGAGAAGCACTGGCTCACTTCCTTTCTCTCTGTTCTTTTCCGGTTGCAGACTGGGTCACCTGCTCCTGTTGACAGTCACAGTGGAGGCAAGATTCTTCACATTCCCTTAAGTTCACTTACATATCAAAGGAGGAAAAAGACAAGCATTTAGGTTGTGTTGTAGGTCACCTTCCTCCCTCTTTACTGCCTGCATATCCTAGGCTTCTGGTTCTGCAGCTTCCCTAAAAAACAGCTGAGAAGAGACATCTCTGCTTTATCCTGCTGACCACCTCTATCAGCCTCCATACAGCCAGAAGCCAGGTCAGACAGCATACCTCATTCTCCTTTGTCTAACAAAATATTTGCTTCCATTTTAAATGAGTATTTAATCCTTGCATTGACAGCTTTCTTTCCTAGGCTCACTTCTTGCTGCAAAATCACCTCCTGTGTTTTTAGGTGGAAAGCCACAGTCAGGGCTACAACTAAAATGAAGCTCAGAGCATGTAACAGAACCTGTAGTTTAACAGGGGAATGTATAAATAATGTATGATATGAAACAGAATTAAAGCAGTATGTAGAGACACGTCAAGCAAGCAGTCAGAGTACTGAACTGAAAAGCCATAGCTGCAGATAATGCACTGCGTATGCTGGAGGGCCTACAGAGATTTCAAAGATAGCTTAAAAACAAAAAGACACTTCAACATCCCTAGATCTAAGACACAGCCAAAGATATTTTCACCAAGCAAAGCATAAAAAGCAGTTTTTCAGCATGAAAATGAAGCTATCAAGTTAGCACTTCTATCCTAGAAAACTCTAGTATCTCCAGAAGCTCACATTCTCCTCCAGAGAATCACATAGCTGTGGAAATGAGACACAAAATCCAGAGCAAGACTTGCAACTGGTAGAAAAATATTACAGAAGGGGGGTCTACTATAGACATCTACCACAGAGAATCCACCTGATCTGCCCCAGTTTACTGTACATTCGTACCAGTGTGACAAAGGAAGAATACAGCCACAGATATTGAGAATAAACAACACTCACTGGTGGAAAGTTTATTTCAAAGAGAAGAAACTGAGATTCGATATTTTTTTTGTAGCTATAAACACCTTTAATTAGAAAGTCTATTTCACTTGCTGCATATTCAGAGAATTACACACTGGCTTCAAGCTAGTTTCATTTTCCAATCTCGTAAGACAGTAGGAGCTACACATAAAACGACAAAAAGTTACATCAGTCTGTTTTGCTAGAAGAATTGTGCTCTTCTCAGTAAGGTGCGATTCAAGAAATATTTGCATACAGGGGGATTTGGATGCTAAAGGGAAGTGAAAAGTTACTGGTAGCAAACTCAGGGTATTTTCTTTGTCACCATAAGTCCAGGAGCCTGGACTGGTGTGAAGCAGCAGGGCTCCAGCACTTCATTTCCACCATATGGGTTTATTATTTGAAGCACTATTGCTGGAATGGCTCTCTGAACAGAACACTAGTTCTTCAACCCTGACAATCAAAGTCAAGTGATTGGCATTTTCAAAACAAAACAGGCTGGAAAAAATGCAAAACCCAACCAATAAACCTTTCACTTAACACACAGTTCC